>NC_040039.1:37988897-38013598 GCF_003713205.1 Coffea eugenioides
GAAAAGAAAAGAAGGAAAAAAATTTTTTTTTTTTTTTTTTTAGGAACAAGTTGAGCTACGACAAGAAGCAAAATATTGTCCCTCCTTTTTTTAAAAAAAATTTTGGAAACTAAAGCTACAGTGATAAGAAATTTTTATTTTTATTTTTATTTTTTGTTGTTTTTGAATCCTTACCTTTTCCGCGAACGTGACGCGGGCACGTCAAGAGGGCAAGAGAGCTCTCAGAAGTTTCTGATCCTGAGCTTCCTGCTCGTCATCACGCGGGCGTGTCATGACTGAAGGTCACCTACAAATCAGCAAAAACGAAAATTAACACCCAAAATCAGTCAAATTCAAGGAAAACAGATTTAAACTATGACACGAAACCAACAAACAATTAAAAGAAACAATTGGGTTGCCTCCCAATGAGCGCCTTTCTTTAATGTCTTTGGCTAGACGTTGCCATGTTTTGTTCATGGAGGATAAAATCGTGTGGCTCGTCTTAATGCTTCATCCTCTATATAATCCTGATAGCCCTCGTAAATAGAGTAATCCTTGAGCATACGAGCTACGGGCTTCCATGGACTAGTTGATGGCGCCAAATAATCAAGCAGTGATTTCAATTCTTCATCCACTCCTCCATCAAGAGCACTCAACGGTTCAAGGTATTTGACCATAGCTACTCTTAACTCATTCCTGCCATGAGACTCAAGAACTTTCGGTATAACAAAGTTAATCTCATTAACAGAAATCATAAAGTCAGAGTTAAGAAAATGCGGGTTAGGGAATGGAGGTGGTGTCACCACATTTGATGATTCTTCACTGGATTCTTCCACTTGAATGGGTTGAGGTTGGGGTTCCATTTCTTCCTTTTCGGCTTCTTTTTCAACTGCATCTGTAGATTTCTCATTTTGACACTCTTGCATCTCCTCATCACTAGTCAAGCAAATTGCACTCTCATTTTCTTCTAGATCAACAATGGTTTCTGAGGGCAATTCTTCCATTTGAGAAGCCAATCGATTCATTCTGGATGTCAATAGACATAGTTGATCTGCCAGATAATTCATTGCATCCTTCATCATCTCATTCTCCATTTGTGTCTCCTGTTGGAATTGGTATGTGTTAGTAGCTATTGGTTCAACTATTTCTTCAAGATACATACCTGACATAGATGACGATTCTTGAGACTCATACTGCTGAAAATTCATTGGCCCCGTTGAATAATTATAATTGGAGTTATCCCACCATCCTTGATCATACCCGTATGGATTAGGATCATACCACGTTTGAGACCAGGGTGAAAAATCTCCGTAATTATTGAATGAGACACTCTGATTATCTTGATATTCGGAGCACATACCTGTTGAATGATCCCTGGCATAACAAATTTTACAGGTTGCAGCAGCCATTCTTTTTCTAATAGAGTTTACTGCCTCTGCATATGCAGACTTAGCAATAAAACTAGTCACATCGCATTTCCCGGAAAGAAAATCCAGTATTTCACCAAAATATGAAGTGTTAGAAGCCATAAAAAAAATAAGAAAAAAAAATAAATTAAAAATGAAAACAAGGTGAACTAAAAAAGAAACAAATTAATCTGACACCAGTCCCCGGCAACGGCGCCAAAAATTGACAGGTTGTCGAAGCCTGTGCAATAATAAAACCTGCTCAAACTAAAGTTAATTTCTGTAGATAGCGGTAAGCAGGGTCGAATCCACAGGGACTGGGAGTAATTGTTTCTTTTCAAATTCACAGTGACAAGGGGGTGTTTTTATGCAGAAGGTGACAATAAAAGAAGTTCAAATAAAATCTAAGAAACTACTAAAAATTAAATAACAAATTACTAAAATCAAATGAATGATAATTAAGGATCTAGCCAAGAAATAACTTCAGCAATGGTTTACCTAATTGATCATCGATAAGCAAAGGCAATTCCAATTATTTATCAATAAATAGGTTATAACTATCAAACAAGCGATGACAGTCAACCCCTCCTTACTGTGTCGGTGATCAAGGTACGCCCGTTAATCACTGCTCTAATTGAGAAATAATCCTAGGTACGCCCATAGAATTTAATTCCCCAATTGCCTTACGTATTAGAGGAGCCCTATTCTAATCAAATAACGCACTACCAGGGTTATTTTAGATTAGCCCGCGTATTCCCCTGACACAAACCTAATCATGCCAGTTGTCACTATTTTAGAGCAATTAAACAATTACGGATTTAAGGCCCTAATTGACAATAGATTACTCAATCGACTAATTATCTGGATCCAAGACAATCAATTAATCAAATAACCATAAGCACTGTAACCAGAGAATATGCGAATACCAATAAATAAAAAGAAAAGATAAAATTGAATCGATCTCACAATTTTAGGCGACCCAAAGCATCCGTTGCTCCTTGACTAGAGTGAGGAGATTAGTTCATAATTAATGAACAAAATCCACACAAAATTGAAACAAGAGTCGCGGCCATCAACTCCCAAATTGGGAAATGCAATTCGCTCCAATCAAGAAGAGATAGCAAAGTTACAAGAGGTAGCCCTCTGTTTCCTTCGGATGACATATGAAAAAGCAAAAGCAATTGCTAAAGGTTCAGATGAAGAAAAGTCAAAGTTTCTTTCAATTTTGCTCTTGACATCCGTAGAAGAATTCCACTGCCACAAGCTAAGAAAGAAAAGTCCCTACTAGATGACGAAAAATAGAAAAGTCAAAGGAAACTGGGCTAAACTAAAGAACGGAAAAACTAAGAGGGAAGCCAGCTCCCTACTGTGCGGCGGCTCCCTCCAGGAGGAAGAAGACGTCCACTTCAGCCCTTCGTTCCTCCTTTTAATGCTGTCCTCTGCGAATTACCAAAAAGGACTTGTATCTCCTTGTTCCAAAAATGCCCTGGATGCCTGCTACTTGAACTCTTTCCTGATAACTGTCAAATCGGCACTTATTATGGTATTTTTGATCTACTCCCTGAAATAAATGCAAATTACGAAAAGTGAGTAGAATCTAATAATTAATCCATATCAAGTTAGGTAATAGGGGAAATTAATAATAAAATAAATGACAAAATTGCAACCTATCAAGTTCGAGCTCAACGAGCTGACAATTTCAAGCTCGAGCTTGAGCTCGACTTGATTCGAGCCGAGCGCGAGTTCGAGCTTGAGCTCGAAAAAAATAAAAAATAATTATTTTATTTTTAAAAAAATAAATAAAATAATATTTTTTTTCTTAATAAATAATAAAATATTAAGGATATATATGTAATTTTACTATTAAAATTAAAAAAATATAAAATATATATACTTAAAATAAAAAATAAAAAATATATATACTTAAAATAATATATATATATATATACTCGGCGAGCTTAATATTTTGAACTCGAGTTCGAACTCGATTTCGACTCGAGCTAACTCGAAGGTTCGATTCGTTTGCAGCCCTAGGGCACTACTAAAATCATTCCAAAGAAACGTCATGAAAGTACTCAAAAGGGGTCCAGTGCCAGTCTCATCTTTCTTTTTTTTTTTTAAGCAAATTTGTATAGATTTGATATAGATGGTAAAAATTGCTGAAACTAAATATTGCTGGTAAAGTTTCTCCTGTGCACTACAATGCACTACAATAAAATTTTAGATAAACTCCCAAAAAACTCAGGTTCCAAACAGGCCCATAGTTCTCACGTCAGTAGCGGCATTAGATTCATCTTGGTCATCTTTCCAGCTCGCTAAAGAAACAAATTAATATAGTAGCCTTCCTCCGACGACTAGGAGTTATTTTGGCAAAAACATCCATGTTGCTCAAGGGGAAGGTATTCTTACAACTCGTACCATGCTTTCGGGAATTACTCGTAGTATTTACATCTCAATTAACGGAAGCAAAAGCAAGATACTGTCGGCAGCAAATTTATAAGATCTTTGAATTAAATCCTTTTCCTTCCCATCCATGGGTTACATCTTGATGTCACTGCATCCTCCATTTTTGAAAAGTTTTAGCATCAATCTTAACTCTTGAGTGCCATTTTAGAATAACTCCACTAACCCATTCAATCAGAGAGAGACCTTCAGCTAACTCTGCATTTCCATCAAAGACGTAGGGTAGGGTGGGAATGAATTCAGGCCACAGAGTTTGAATTTCAGTGCAATTTCTTTGGACCTTCAAATTATTGGAGTCGACAATTTGCACCCTAAACTGCTAAAAATTGTCGGCAAAGTAAAAGTTTAGAGTGTGAACTATCACATCCAAATTGCTCAAAATAAAAGTTTAGATTGTGAACCACAAGTTCGAAATATGCGGAAAATAAGTTTAATTCTGGTTTGTAAGAGCTCAATTTGGACAAGTTATCAAGCACTGGCTTTGTACCCTATCTATTTCTCAAACGTGCGTCCAGTATCAGAAAACACATTAAATCTTTACCACCAAGGTTGTTGGTCTACATTTATTCTAGATGCCACGTCCATTCTAGTACTATTCGTCTATCTAAATGCAAGCTGTGCATTTTCCTTATGTTGTTGTTGTTGTTGTTGTTGTTGTTTTTATTTTTCTTAATATATCTAGCAAGATTTTATGTAGACAACATTAATATTCTGAACTGAACCAGATTAGGTACAATTTTACTGCAATTGATTAAGAATGATAAATGTTTTTGATGGGATATGGTTCCTTAATCAGTTGGATGTCCATATCCATGATCTGGAAATGAACGTCCAGAGGGCTCATGACTTACCACTCTTAGTTCTGTCATTAACATTTACAGGCAAAAGTGATAGTTAACTTTCTCAAACTTGTGAACTGCAGAGGCCCCATCCTGGGCCGGGACACGTGGAAGCCCAGGTGTGACCGAGCTGGGCCTCGACGTCAGGCCTCTAGCAGCCGCCCTGGGCCGCACCACCACTAGGGCTCCAGAAGGACCTGGGGGGGCATCCTGCAGAGGTCGGGGGAAATCCCCCTAAGTGCGGGATGCGGGCTATTCTGGGCAAGTCCCGAAACATACGGAGGTCGGACTCCCTTAGCAGGTATAAAAGGTAACTCACGCCAAGGAAAAAAAGGTACGCTCACTATTGGCAAACGATTCGACTGTTTACTCCCGTGAACTGGACCCACCGGAAAACTAACTTGACCGTCGGAGTGCCCTCGGGGACAACCCTCGGTCCCCCTTTGCTAGTTCATTCTTGTTTATTTTGCAGGCTTGGAACCAGCTCTTCCATCAGCGCACCGAGCTTGTCAGGTCAGCTCGGTCTGGGGAAGTCCACTGCTTCTTCAGTTGGCGCCGTCTGTGGGAACGAGATAGGTAAGTGCAATTGCGTTGATGGCAAGGACCCGTTCCAAGCGGACCGTGGATAGCACCGGCCCTGGAGCTGGTGAGGGCTCCCGGCGGATAGAGACCGGGGCAGATCCGGGCGCTGGGAGCTCAGCCCTATCGGGGGAACGGAAGCAGCAGATTTTCCAGTTCGTGACGGAGAACCTCCCTATGCTGGAAGACATCATCCGGCAGGCGAAGGAGGGGCGAATTCGGTGGCGCACAGACCTCCAAGGCAAAGGGGAAGATAGAGGATTACCCCCTACCCCGGAGGTTCAAGATCCCGAGCATTGAGATGTATGATGCTTCAACCGACTCGGAAGACCACCTTTCGGTCTTCCTGACGCACATGCATCTGCAAACAGCCGCGGATGAGATCCGCTGCAAGACCTTTCCCATGTTCTTAAAGGGGAAGGCTCGGCTCTGGTTCCAAGGCCTGGCCCCAGGGTCTATCCGGAATTTCCCTGAACTGGCCAGACAGTTTGTAGCCTAGTTCGTTTCCTCAAAAACTTACTCGAAGAATGCGACCCACCTAATGGCTATCAGGCAGAGGCCTGACGAGTCCCTGAGGAATTTCATGACCCGCTTCAACGCGGTGAGTCTACAAGTCAGGGACAAAAACGAAAAGGTGGTCATGGCCGCCTTCGTGAATGGGGTCAGGGTAGAGGAGCTCTTCTACAAGTTGGCCGAGAACCCACCTAAAAATCTGGAGGAGCTCCTGACCAGGGCGCACGCGGCCACTAATGCGGAGGAGGCAGGCCGTCTGAAGAAAGAGTCAGATCGGGAGCTCGGAGATCGGAAGGGACAGACAAACCCTCCAGAGGGCAAGGATGTTCCGGCCAAGAAAAACGTCTTTGACCCGCTCTCGAGGGAGAAAGCCCCTGCTCCGTCGCCACTCCCGGAGAAGGGCTACACCCCCCTAACACGGCCTAGAGCCCAGATCTTGGCTGTTATGGAGGCGGAAGGGCTGGGAGATCGGCCGCCCAAGATGGGGACACCTCGGAACAAAAGAAACCAGTACCGGTACTGCGCCTTTCACCGCGACGTGGGACACGACACGGAGGGATGCTGGGCCCTGCGGAAGGAGATCAAAGATCTGATCCAACGCGGTTTCCTGGGACTGTTCGTGCGGCAAGGTCGTTCCGGCCAGGAGCCCGGACGCACCTACCGCGGAGATCGGGGTGAAGGCCAGCGGCGCGATCGCCCTGGGCAGCGTGACGAGCGTCGAGGTCCCTCCCCCGACCAGGAGCCCAGAACCTGGCTGGAGTGATAAACACCATCGCCGGAGGCCCCACCGGGGGGACAGTCACACAGCTCGGAAGAACAGGCGACCTCCTCCCGAGGAGGATGACTCCCTGAAGCGGCTGCGCATGGACGAGGAGATCATTTTCGTACCAAGGGATGCAGTTCCCCTAGCGTCCGGGAACCATAAAACCATCGTGATAGACATTGTCACCAACAACTATCGGGTGAAAAAGGTGTATGTCGACCAAGGGAGCGCGGTTGACATTATGTTCTATCGGGTGTTCAAGGAGCTCGGCTTGGAGGACGGGCAGCTGATCCCAGTTCGGACACCATTGATGGGTTTCACCGGGCCCCCCATCAACCCGGAGGGAATGATCACCCTGATGGTCACGATAGGGCAGGCCCCCAAATGTCGGACTATCCCTGTCAACTTCGTCGTGGTGAAGCAACATTCTCCGTACAACGTGTTCCTGGGTCGGCCTGCCTTGAACGCTCTCCGAGCTATCCCCTCAACGCTCCACCTCAGCGTCAAATTCCTCACTCCGGGAGGAATAGCCGAGGTACGCGGTGATCCCGAGGTGGCCCGAGTTTGCTACCTGGCCATGCTTCAAGGACGGGAGAAGGTGGTCGCCCAGACGACCTGCCTACAACCCTACATTCTATGGGAGGAATCTCGGCAGTTGGGCACCCAGGACGAGATAGAGGAGTTCCCCTTGAGGGAGGATCGGCCCGACCAGGTAATCCGCATTGGCAGGCTGCTGCCCCCTGAGGAGAAGAAGGATTTGAAGGCCCTGTTGAGGGAATACTACCAGGTTTTCGCCTGGTCAGTTGATGACATGCCCGGGATCCCGACCGACCTGGCAGTCCACCACCTCAACGTGGATCCCCGCTTCAAGCCAATGAAGCAGAAAAAGAGGAGTTTCGCCCCGGAAAGGAATGAGGTGATCAAGAAGGAGGTCGGGAAGCTGCTGGAGTCCCAGATCATCCTAGAGGTCTACTACCCGACCTGGTTAGCCAATCCGATGCTGGTAAAGAAGGAGGAAGTTCTTCTGGAGGATGTGCGTGGATTTCACGGATCTCAACAAAACTTGCCCAAAGGACTGCTTTCCTCTACCGAGAATCGACAGGTTAGTAGATTCTACTGTGGGATTTGATGTCTTGTACTTTCTGGATGCCTTTAAGGGGTACCACCAGATAGAGATGGCTGAGGAGGACCGGGAAAAGACCTCCTTCATCACAGAGGAAGGAACCTACTGCTACCGGACCATGCCGTTTGGCTTGAAGAACGCGGGAGCTACCTACCAGCGCTTGGTCAACAAACTGTTCCAGAATCAGATCGGTAGAAGCATGGAGGTCTACGTGGATGATATGATCGTCAAGAGCCGGACTGATCAGCAGCTCGTCCCCGACCTGAGGGAAATATTGGGCATCCTGCGGGAGAGCCGGATGCGGCTGAATCCGAAGAAATGTACCTTCGGGGTCAGGTCGGGAAGATTCCTAGGATTCCTGGTGTCTCGGGACGGGATCCGGGTCAACCTGGATAAACTCCAAACTATCATGGACATGGCCCCCCCAAGGAACGTGAAGGAGGTCCAGCGGCTCACAGGAAGGATGGCCGCCCTGAACAGATTCCTCTCGCGCTCCGCGGTTCGGGAGCTGCCCTTCTTCCGTGTTCTAAAAGCGCCCACGGACTTTCAATGGACTGAAGAGTGCCAGAGAGCCTTTGCCGACCTGAAGGCCTACCTGGCTGAGCTGCCCACTCTGACCGCCCCGGAGCAGGGGGAAACCCTGTTCTTATACCTGTCTGCTTGCAACGAAGCTGTTAGCGCGGTCTTGTTGCGGGAGGACAGGGGGGTTCAGAGGCCGATATATTATGTCAGCCGTGCTCTACAAGGGCCGGAGACGCGATACACGCCGGCTGAAAAACTGGTCCTGGCTTTGGTGCACGCTGTCCGAAAACTCCGACCTTATTTTCAGGCCCACAGCATCGTCGTCATGACCGACCAGCCCCTACGGCAGATACTCACCAAGCCCGAGGTCTCGGGCAGGATGACCAAGTGGGCCGTCGAGCTGGCCGAGCATGACATCGGCTATCAGCCTCGCACAGCCATCAAGGCCTAGGCCTTGGTAGACTTTTTTGCTGAGGGGGCCAGCTTGACCCTAACCAAGCTGAGCCCTCCGCGCGAGGATGTACGGCCGAAGGAGCCATGGGTGTTGTTCGTAGACGGGGCCTCCAGCAAGGAAGGAAGCGGAGCAGGTCTGCTGCTCATCTCGCCAACTGGGGAAGAGCTAACCTATGCTCTCCGGTTTGACTTCCCCGCATCTAACAATGAGGCTGAGTATGAGGCCCTATTGACGGGGTTGCGGATAGCCCACCAGATGGGTATAACCGCGATCAAAGTCTGGAGCGACTCTTAGCTCGTCGTCCTCCAAGTTCGCAGGGAATACGAGGCCAAGGAGGAGGTCATGAAGAAATATTTGGCCAAGGTGCAGGAGGCAACAGCCTTGTTTTATGCCTTTGAAATCGAGCGGGTGCAGACGCCCTGTCAAAACTGGCATCCTCCTCGTTTGCGCACCTGAACAAGGAAGTTTTGGTAGAGGTGGTAAAGCAGAAAAGTATCGACCAGGTCCAGGTCCTGGTATAGACAGCTCGGCCACCTGGATGACCCCCCTCGTAAACTTCCTCAGCTCGGGTGCCCTCCCTGAGAACAAAACCGAGGCCCGCCGGATCCAGCTCAGAGCTGCCAAATACGCCTACGCTGGGGGAACCCTCTACAGGAGGTCATACTTATCTCCCTAGCTAAAGTGCGTGACTCCCGAGGAAGGTGACTACGTCCTTCGCGAAATCCATGAAGGGATATGTGTGGCACGTGTGGGGTCCCGGGTATTGGCCAAAAAGTGCATTCTCTTGGGCTACTATTGGCCCTCCGTCTTCCAAGATGCCGCAGAACTGGTACAGAAATGCCGAGCTTGCCAGGTGCACGCCCCACTGCGCCACCAGCCAGTTCGGAAAATGATCCCCATCCACAGTCCCTGACCCTTCGATCAATGGAGGATAGACCTTTTGGGTCCTTTCCCCCGAGCCCCGGGAAGATATGAGCACCACGTGGTGGCCATAAACTATTTCACGAAGTGGATGGAAGCAGAGGCCCTGGTCTCTATCTCGGGGAGGGCAATTCAGAAGTTCTTCTGGAGGAATATAGTCTGCCGCTTCGGGATTCCGCATGTCTTGATATCAGACAACGGGCGCCAATTCGCAGATAACCCCTTCAAGAGTTGGTACGCCGAGCTCGGGATCAGTCAGCACTTTACATCGGTCGGCCATCCCCAGGCCAACGACCAGGTGGAAAATGCCAACCGAACCATCCTCCAAGGACTGAAAACAAGACTGGAACTGGCCCAGTCTAACTGGCTAGATGAACTCCCTAGTGTCCTCTGGGCTTACCGCACTACGCCCAGGACGGCCACCCACGAGACCCCGTTCTCTCTGACTTACGGAGTAGAGGCGGTGGTACCCGCGGAGATCGGTCTCCCCTCGCCCCGGACACAGAACTTCGTTGCGTCATCCAACGAGGAAGAGCTGAGGTACAACTTGGACATGCTGGAGGCTAAGCGTGAGGAAGCGGCGGTACGGATGGCTAAGTACAAAAGCCAGCTCGCCCGCTATCATAACGCCAGAGTGAGGACCATACAGTACCAGCCGGGGGACCTTGTCCTAAGGAAGAACTCGGTCAGCCGAGCTCATGGCTCAAACAAGCTCGACCCGAATTGGGAAGGCCCATACAAGGTCCTTGAAGCAAGCCGAGCTGGCTACTGCAAGCTCGTGAAAATAGATGGATCAGAGGTACCCTGCACTTGGCACTTCTCCAATCTGCGACTGTTTGTAGCGTAGGTTAGACCAGGGTGTTCGGTTGTCTGTTTTTTGGAATCCGAATTTCAGTTTCATCATTCAATAAAGGCTCGACTTTCAAGTTTTAATTTCATTTGTACTTGTTTTCCTTTTAAGTTTGAATCTTACACTAGCACACTTAGTGTTCCCTCACTAAATGTTCTAGTGGGGGGCTGAGGGTTAGTAATGGATGCGGGAGTGCTCGACCTCAGGAGGTCGGCACGACTTGAAAATTTTGAAGGATTCTGAAAATTTCACGCTCGGCGATGCTCGACCCCGAGAGGTCGGCACTGATTAAAACTTCCAGGTAAATGCTCGACCTCAAGAGGTCGGCAAGGGTTAAAACTTGGGAATCTGAAAGCGCGACGCTCGGCCACGAGAGGTCAGCATGGAGTGGACTATTCTGGGTCTGATGGGATTCAAGGTTCGACGCTCGACCCAGGAGGTCGGCACGACCACCTTCAAAGTCGGACGCTCGACCCAGGAGGTCGGCGGGAAAATCCTTAAGGTTTGGTGTTTTGCCCCAAGAGGCTTGCACGTTGCCCTGGTAGGACGGCGTGGTGCTCGACCCGGGAGGTCGGCACAGGATTTCGACAATCTGGTTCCCTCTAATAGTTTAGTTGTTAGATTAACGGGGGTACGCATTTGGTGCTCGACCCAGGAGGTCGGCGCCTGGCTTTGGTTGTTGCAGTGGGGTGCAGGAAAAAAGTTACAAGGAAATCTCCTTCGAATTTCGTATATGCATTCAAAACCTATCTATTACAAAGCTTCCAGCCTATTTATTACAAAACCTACCGGGCTACAAAAGGAAGACCCCCTCGTGCTGATGACCCGCCTGGAGTAGGAGTTGAAGGTAAACCTTAAGCATGTTGAGAGGCGTATGGTGAAGGCTGTTCAGGAACCCAGAAGCAGGGAAGCCTTTCCGTCTCAGATGGACCTTCAAGAGCATTTTCAACTGGAGCATGGTCACATCTTTATAAGGAAACGGAAAGGGTTTTTGGAGTGGTCGCTGCCCTAGGCCACCGGCTCCTTCCCGGAAGCTCTGCCGGGAGACTCGCCCTCCTCCAAGGGAACCTCCGCCAGCTCGGCTCCCATGTCGGTTCGGCCCACCAGCTCCTTCAGGGCATGCCCCTTGCAGTACCCGTCGAAGACCCAGTCTACCTTCTCCTCGACTTTAGGGTTGTACTCCTTGAAAGCAGCCAAGTCGAAGCCAGGCAGGCTGAGCCCGTTGACCCTATCCAGGGCTCGCGTGAAGCCGACCTGGAGGATGGGCCCGTTGAGAAGGGCGACGTCCTGGGCGAACTGTGAGGAGGAGATGAACTCCCGAACAGCCTTCTCCCGCTCCCGGCTGACGGTGCCGAAGAGCTCGATGGCATGGTCCTCCCTCAGCTTGGCCACACCAGCCTTCTCCTGGTCGAGCTTCGACCTAGTGGAGGCGAGCTGGACCTGAGCTGTTTCCAACTCTTTCTCGGCCTTGCCCAGTTTGGCCTTAAGGGAGTCCGCTTCCTTAAGGGCCTGGGTAAGTCTCTGCTCTGTCTCCCGATTCTTCTTCCACAATTTCTCCAAGTCGGGAGACAGCTCGGAGAAGCGGGTCGCCAGGGCAGCACCAGCGGCATTGGCCTGAGGAGGAGGGAAAACAGGTCAGCACGTTACGCTATCTAACCAAAACACAGAGGCACAACTGGCCCACGGGCTAGAAGGCTTACTTGAGCCTGGGCGGTGTAATACGCGTCCAAGAGCTCGGGAGGGTTGGCTAGCTCCATCCACCTCCTATCGCGGGGGAGAACCGAGCCCACCATCAGCTCGCGAGCCACCTCGGGAAACTGGGCTCGGTCGTTGATGGAGAGCTCCCAGGACGGACAGAAGCGGCGGGGTCGTGCATGGTGGGGGCCTGGCCCGACTTCAGGGGAGCTATGTGGCGAAAATGCCACAAGCTCGGGGGTGGCGACTCCCGGGCATGCTCCTCGGCAGAGCCAACGCCCAGGTGGACTGGCCCCCCTGATACCAGCGTAAGGGGGGGAGGCTGTGCGGGGACCAGCGCGAGTTTCTTTCCGGGCTGGGAGGGCTCATCCCCTCGACCCCTCTTCTGCCCGGTCGCCTTTTTCTTGTTGTTGGCGGCCTTCTTGGAGGGGGAGGAGGTGTCCTGCTCTTCCTTCCGGCCGCCCCAGGGGCCTCCTTGGCAACTTCTGGCTGGGGAGTGGGGGTAGCCTCCTCAGTGGGTGCGCCTAGCAGCTGGGAAAGCCTCCTCACTGCAGAAAACATCGCTGGATCAGCCAAAACAGGACGGTAAGAAGATATACATATATGCAAATGCAATGAACTACAGGGTCAGGGTCAGCGTTACAGGCGTCGAGGTTGATAGGGGAGGCTACCACCTTGCCAGGGGATCCGGACAATGTCCCCATCAGCCCGCCCGCAGAGATCTGCTTGCTGGAGAACTTAGTGGCAATGAGCTTTACCTTAGAGCTCAACAGTTGGATGAGAGTTTCAGAGTCCAGGTCCTCCGGGTAGGGGTCAGTCTTGACCTCCCCGACCTTCCACACGGTGGCGTCAAAATCGGTGGATTTGACAAAGAAGAAGTCCCCTTTCCTGTTCTTGACGGAAGAGGGGAATTTATGGAACAAGTCCTGGCA
Source organism: Coffea eugenioides (assembly GCF_003713205.1). Lineage (NCBI taxonomy): Eukaryota > Viridiplantae > Streptophyta > Magnoliopsida > Gentianales > Rubiaceae > Coffea > Coffea eugenioides. Next base: position 38,001,937 of record NC_040039.1, read on the forward strand.
GCCCTTGTCCGCCCAACCTTGGTTCCCGGTCCGGCGGGAGAAGTAATACCACCCAGTAAGGGCTGCCTTGAGGACGAAAGCAGCTCGGAAGAGGGAGAGAGAGTAAGAAATGGAGCAGAGTTTGCAATAGATCAGAAATCCTATGATGATCCTGATCGAGTTAGGGTGGACTTGGGTGATCCTGAGCCCCCAATGGCTCAGGATCTCGGCCAGGGCTGAAGGGATCGGTAGGCGGAGCCCCCCATCAGCTGCTCCTTGTAGACGGCTACGAAATCGGGGGGGGTCGGCTGGCCCGGTCGCCGGGCCCGGCAGCCTTTGGCTCGAAGGTCGGGGGGATAGAGTAGGACCTGACCAGCTCGGCCACCGCCTCGGGCGAGATGGTGACCTCCTCGTGGTCGGGGTAGCCGTAGCTAAATTCGGGATCATCCCCCTGCTGAGGGCCAGAGGTTCCCTCAGAGGAGTTCCTATCCTCTCCAGCTCCTCCCTGGGCCCCGCCAGGAGAGTCATGGGGGGACCTGGGGGAGGGGGTGGAGCCGGCCCGCCGCTCGAGGTAGGCATCGAGTTCGGCCGCCTCCTCCAGCTCCCGGGCTGAAGGGGAATGGGCAGAAGGAGAACGGTCGGAAGAAGAACTCATAATGTCTATGGGGTCAAGCAGGTCCGGGTTAGAAGCAGAAGAAGAAGAAGGAGGAGGAGGAGAATGTGAAAGCGAAGATGAGGACGAGGATGAAGAAGAAATGAAGATCCTGGTGGCTCTACGACGGGCCGGACTCTGGGATGCGGTGGAAGTAACGTCGGAATAACCCGACATAAAAAGCAGGAGGAGGCAGAAGGGGGAAGAGACACTGTGAAAGGAGGGAAAAAGGAAAAGGAATCGCAAAGGGACTTACTGATGATCGAAGCAGGGGGAGGATGGAAGAATCGCCGAAATCTGGGCACGGGAAGCCGGAAGTTGCTGGAAAATGGAAATGCAAATGCACAAAGGGAAGAGAAAGTGGCAAATGGAGCGGATGGAAATCTGGTGACCCCTATTTATAGGGGGAAAAATGGGGGGAAAACGGTTGCTTGAAATCGAACCGTCCCATGTGAACGCATTAATGATGGTACGGGAACCGAAGAGACGCGACAACTGAAAGGACGTGGGCGCGGCTTTTCTGCAAACCGCACTGTACCAGAAGGGCAGAGCAGTGCGCGGCACTGGCCTCCCACGTGGCAGGGGTAGATTAGGTCTGCCTGACAACCCTACCTAATCTAGGGGGCTAGTGCAGAGGCCCCATCCTGGGCCGGGACACGTGGAAGCCCAGGTGTGACCGAACTGGGCCTCGACGTCAGGCCTCTAGCAGCCGCCCTGGGCCGCACCACCACTAGGGCTCCGGAAGGACCTGGGGGGGGCATCCCGCAGAGGTCGGGGGAAATCCCCCTAAGTGCGGGATGCGGGCTATTCTGGGCAAGTCCCGAAACGTACGGAGGTCGGACTCCCTTAGCAGGTATGAAAGGTAACTCACGCCAAGGAAAAAAAGGTACGCTCACTATTAGCAAACGACTCGACTGTTTACTCCCGTGAACTGGACCCACCGAAAAACTAACTTGACCGTCGGAGTGCCCTCGGGGACAACCCTCGGGCCCCCTTTGCTAGTTCATTCTTGTTTGTTTTGTGGGTTTGGAACCAGCTCTTCCATCAGCGCACCGAACTCGTCAGGTCAGCTCGGTCCAGGGAAGCCCAGCGCTTCTTCATGAACTAATTAAGAATATCAGTAGTAATAATCTGGTTACTTAGTCTCCAAAAATTAGTAGGTACTTATCACGAAATCTTAGTAGAACTGAAACCCACTGAGCATAATAGTCTTTTGGAGTTTTAACCTTTGACTAGTTTGGTAGATGTCAAGGTTTCACCTAATTTTTTGAATTTTTCGCATTTTATTACGGTTCCTGTCGAATTGATCCCAGCTGTCGAGTTGGAATTAAGCGAGCTCCGACAACTGCTGTCCTTTCATGATGTATAGTTTTGTCATCAATTCATGGACCGACTACCATTTATCACCATACTAGTAAGGCCTGGCCACGCATGGCCAATGCCCAACGAGGTAACAAAATTTGAAAGATTATTTATGGGTTGAATGTCATATGTAAATATATTATAAAGAGTATTTTAATGTATTGCTTTGATTAATAAAGAGAAAAAATTCGTTGTAATAAAAAGCAAGCAAGTATTAACGCATAAATAAAATAAAATAAAATAGATAGAAAAAGTGTATATTATGGTTGGTAGTAATTCTAATTGGTTTATATAAGTTTACCTGGTGCTAAATATTTTAAGATAATTTAAAATGTCGTTAAATATTAGGGATAATTTCAGAAACCTCCCCTAATATTTCTGAAAATTTCATTGAGCATCCCTATGGTTTGAAAACTTACAGTTACCTCCCTTAATTTGATAGTTTTAGTAACAAAATTTTAAAATAATATTGGCTTGACCAATTTTTTAAATGAATACCCAAAAATGCCCTTGTGTAATGAGTTTTAATTTATTTTTCTATATAATTATAATATTATTTAGTATAATTATAAGGAAAATGTGCCAAAATTTTCATAGCCATATCTACTATAAACAACTATAATAATAATAATAATTTTATTACTATGATATGATACTTTTGATAGTATTTTATTATGGATTTAGATTTATAAGATAGAAAAGCAAATGTTGAAATAATTCATTTAGAATTTATGAATTTTTTAAATAGTGGGATTATCATAATTTAGTAGTGCATTTGGGCCATTTCTTTTTGATTTATTGTTAATTTTAATATCAAAAAATGTAAAACAAAGATTAGCAAAAACATTGGATAATATATAAAATTAACTCATCAAAAAAAAATCATCAGTTCGACATTTGGTTATAATAGAAACTAGAGGCAATAGTGGTAATTTTATAGTTTATTGGCGAAAAATTAAAAAAAAAAGCGATAAGAAGGAAAAATAATGAAAAATAATTTTAAAACTCATTCTAAATATAAGCATACCAAATAAGGGAATTTCATTAAAATATGGGATAATTTCGGAAACCTCCCTCGAGATTTTTGACAATTTCATTCGGTTCCCTTGAGGTTTACATAATTACAGGGACATCCCTTGGTGTGATAAAAAGTTAACAATGCCCTTCATTAATTATCAATTCATGAAAAACTCTTATTAAATATTAAAGCTCTCTCATCTATTATCAACCAATAAGTCAAACTACAATCTTTCCCATTTAACTTTCTATCCTCTTCCTCCTATATCCGTTTTCCTTCCAAACTCATTAATTTATTTTATCAACCAAATGTGTACTGTTGCTACTAAGAAAACCATCATGCACACCAAACCACCAATGCTTACCTATCTTAGTGTCTATTCCCAATTCTCTCTTTTTCATTATTATTAAAGAGTTTCTTTGTGCCCATTTTTGTTTCCAATTTTTTATAGATATTAGAAAATTGAAATTATCAAATGACAAATTGCGTGATAATTTCATTATAAAACTAGATAGAGATGATGACAGTGGCAGTGATAAAAATAAAAAAATTAAGGATAAAAAGTGGAATAGGGATTAAATATAGGTTATTGTTATGGTAGTTATGAAAAAAGTGTTCTTGATATATTTATAACTGTATTGTGTTTCTATTTATATCCATGATCTGGAAATGAACGTTGATAGGGTGTTAATTGTTGGTATTTTAATTATTAATTTTCCCTTCTATCCCTGACAAATATTGTGTTAATTGCTGATATTTACTCATATTTGGTATCGGGACTTAATTTCAGGAATGAAGCAGAAAACTACCAAAAAGGAGGGACTTTATGGAGAATATGGAGACTTCTAAGGGCTTCAATCCTTAGGCCTTGGATTGGTGGGGACCACAAAGCTATAAGTCATTTGGGCTCTTAAAAGAAAGCAACGTAGAGAGACTTGGAAGAAGGAGTAATTTTGGAGACTTTGTCCACATGTGTGGGGACCACCGGAGATAGCTTTTAGTCATCTTACTTTTGGCTTTTTAAGGAGAGGACGTACAGAAGCAAGGGGGGACCTCTAGTTTAGCTTTTTAGTTTAGTTCTAGTTTCCTTTCTCTGGACTGGCCTCTGACACACGCCAGGTGTTCGACAATATTCCCCAACGGGAAAAACATCTTTTATTCCTTGCTTTCTAGTAAAAACGCAATGCCTTTGCAATCCAGTACTTTTGGCTGCAATTCAACTATGAGGAGTGGCTAATTTCTTCATCTAGTCAGAGGTTAAATCGAAGCTTTGGTTCGACAAAACTGTGAGATCGAATTGATTTCCCTACGTTCTTTAATTTGCAAGTGTTTATATATTTCCTGTTCACTTATGCATATGATTATTTCTTGCAATTAAATACTTGATCACTGTTTAATTGTGTGAGTAATTAACAGCCATCTAAGAGTGCTCAATCCGTAATTGTTGGGTAATTTTAGTGCATGTGGCAAGTGATATGATTCAATTGTAGTAGAAACTTTTGAGTCGTTGTTGCGGAAATATATGATATAGCCTAAATAAACCGAGCGTGTGTGTTTGTTGGTTATAATTGGTGGCCAGTCTAATGATTAATGCTGTCAATAGGTTAAATCCTAAGAGCGTGTTTAGGACTGCTTAATTGGCTAGGGCAATAACTACAGAGCTTGTTGTGGTTATCGAATCAGTAAGGTTAGGCAGGTTGTCAGAGCTTGTTGACAACCATAACCAGTTTATTTGTAAATGAAAGATTTTATCTCTGCATCTGTGATCAGTGATTCGAACCATAAGTGGAGATTATACCTTTGACTAGAGATTTTCCTTCCGTCAATTTACTTTATATTTTTAATTTGAGCAATTAAATTAGACAGTTCCATATCAACTTCCCCCATTTTTATTTAATGTTACATTCATTCAAAATAAATTCCCAAGTCCCTGTGGATTCGACCCTGCTCGCTGCTATATTCGAATTTTGTCTTTCACGTAATTAATACACTTTGGTATATCGGATCAAGCAAACTCTGGCACCAGGGTGAAGCTAGTAACCCATTGCACAGCCTAAGTCCCTGCTCCAGTACCATAGTGGACTTAATTCGTGACTTAAGAGTAGGAATTTTATTTTTGCTGGTTTGACACCCAACAAATTTTGGCGCCGTTGCCGGGGACTTGGTGTCAAAATAAATTTATTTTCTTTGAATTATATTTTCTTTGTTTATTTTTTTTATTTTTATTTTTATTGTTACTGGTTTATGCCTAGATCTTCTCGTACAGGTGAACTGCAATATAATCCTGAGATAGAGAAAACTGCTCGTGCATTGAGAAAAGCAACAAGAGAACGAGCAGAGGCATCCTCCTCATCTACTGGACATAATTCAGTAGTAGGTTTTGTGGATTCATTTAGTGAGACGGAAGAGATAGATAGCACCATGGCTAATGAACGGACATTGAGAGAATTGGCTGCACCAGATTTAAATCAACAGCCTCTATGCATTACTTATCCTACATTAGAGGTTGCATTTGAGTTAAAATCTGGACTAATCCATTTACTTCCTTCTTTTCATGGCTTACCAGGTGAAGATCCTCACAAGCATCTCAAAGAATTCCATGTGGTTTGCTCGACAATGAAACCCCAGGGAGTCACAGAGGAGCAAATTAAATTAAGAGCCTTTCCATTTTCCTTAGCCGATAAAGCTAAGGATTGGCTCTATTATCTGCCCTCTGGGTCAATATCCACATGGACAGACATGAAGAAGCATTTTCTAGAAAAATTCTTTCCTGCATCCCGAGCTGCAAGCATTAGGAAAGACATCTGTGGAATTCGACAATTCAATGGAGAGACTCTACATGAATATTGGGAAAGATTCAAGCAACTATGTGCTAGTTGTCCTCATCATCAAATTCCTGACCAACTCCTCATCCAGTATTTTTATGAGGGTCTGTCCCAAACTGACAGAAGAATTATTGATGCTGCCAGTGGGGGCTCCTTAGTGAATAAAACACCCACGGAGGCAAGAAATTTGATATCGAGTATGGCTGCAAATGCTCAACAATTTGGAGACAGGCAGGATAACACGACTCGTAGAGTCAATGAGGTAAGTAATTCTACAATAGAGCAAAGATTAGATTGTCTAACTTCTTTGGTTGAAAAGTTAGCTATAGGACAAATGCAGCAATTGAAAACATGTGGAATCTGCTATGGTTCGAGTCATCCAACAGATATGTGCCCCACACTCCAAGATGATTCGACTGAGCAGGCTAATGCAGTTGGATTTCCAGGACCACCTCAAAGACGGTATGATCCCTATGCAAACACCTATAATCCAGGATGGAGGGATCATCCTAATTTTAATTATGCAGTAAGGCCACCAGGATTTCCACATCAATCACAATATCAACATAGACCTCAACTTTCACAGCAACAACCTGCTCCTAAATCAGGTATGTCACTTGAGGATATTGTGAAATCTTTGGCTACTAACACTCAACAATTTCAACAGGAGACGAAAACTAGCATTCATAATTTGGAGAATCAAATGAGCCAGTTAGCTTCCACAGTCAATAGATTGGAATCCCAATTATCTGGAAAGCTACCTTCGCAGACAATTGTCAACCCCAAGCAAAATGCTAGTGCCATCACATTAAGAAGTGGCAAAGAGTTGCCTGAGCCGAGCAAGAAAATTTCTGAACAAGCAATCGAGGAAGAGCTCGAAAAAGAGGGGAATGTGTCTCAACCTAGAGCCTTGGAACAACCAGATTTTGGAGAAAAATCAACACAAGTGGTTACACCTCCGCCTCCATTTCCTAGTCGACTGGCAAAGTCCAAAAAGCAAGAGCACGAACAGGAGATTTTGGACACTTTTCGAAAAGTTGAGGTAAATATCCCTCTTTTAGATGCAATTAAGCAAATTCCTAGATATGCTAAATTTTTGAAGGAATTATGCACTGGTAAGAAAAAGTTGAAAGGAAACGAGAAAGTGCATATGGGAGAAAATGTTTCGGCAGTTTTGCAGAAAAAATTGCCTCCTAAATGCAAGGACCCAGGTATGTTTACTGTCCCTTGCAAAATAGGTAATATTAAAATTGAAAAAGCTATGTTGGATTTGGGTGCTTCGATAAATGTTATGCCTCGTTCTATTTATAATTTGATGAACATTAGGCCTTTAAAAGAGACGGGCGTAATAATTCAACTGGCTGATCGATCAAATGCCTATCCTGATGGAGTTTTGGAGGATATTTTAGTGCAAATTGATAATTTGATTTTTCCTGCAGATTTTTATGTGCTTGATATGGAGGATGATAATTCTAATTCATCTCCAATACTGTTAGGGAGACCATTTTTGAAAACTGCTAGAACAAAAATTGATGTTTTCACTGGCACATTGACTATGGAATTTGATGGTGATGTTATTAAATTTAGTATTTATGATGCCATGAAATATCCTGGTGAATCTCATTCAGTTTTTGTTATAGATGTAATTGATTCTTTGGCGCAGTAAAATTTTGAATTTAATAATGACGATGCGTTGAAGGTTGCTATTTCTACTGGTCTCTGTCAGGAAAATTTGCAAAAGATAAAAGGGAAGTTTGTTTTTCCTTTTGAATTGCAGGAAGTTATTTTTGAATTGAATTCTCTTTGTCCAGAATTTTCCAATGTGTCTTACTTGGAATTACCTCTGTCTCATTCACAGCTTTTGCCATCTATTGTGCAAGCCCCGAAGGTGGAATTAAAGCAGTTACCGGATAATTTAAAGTATGCATTCTTGGGAGATGGAGATACACTCCCAGTAATAATTTCCAGTAAATTGACTGCTTTAGAGGAAGAAAAACTAATTCGGGTGTTGAAGGACCACAAGGAGGCAATAGGATGGACAGTGGCTGACATAAAAGGATTAAGTCCAGCCACTTGCATGCATCGCATCTTGTTAGAAGATGGTGCTAAGCCTTCGAGAGAGGCTCAACGGAGATTGAACTCACCAATGATGGAGGTAGTGAAGAAAGAAGTTTTAAAACTTCTTGACACAGGTATAATCTATCCCATTTCGGATAGTAAGTGGGTAAGTCCTGTTCAAGTAGTTCCTAAAAAGACAGGAATTACTGTTATTGAAAATCCTAAAGGTGAGTTAGTGCCCACTCGAGTTCAAAATGGGTGGAGAGTTTGTACCGATTTTAGAAAATTAAATGCATTAACTCGTAAAGATCATTTTCCATTGCCTTTTATTGATCAGATGTTGGAAAGGTTGGCAGGAAAATCTCATTATTGCTGTCTTGATGGTTTTTCAGGTTTTCTACAAATTCCAGTGGCGCCTGAAGATCAAGAGAAAACCACATTTACTTGCCCTTTTGGTACATTTGCCTATAGACGAATGCCTTTTGGTCTTTGTAATGCGCCTGCTACATTCCAAAGGTGTATGGTTAGTATATTTTCTGATTATGTGGAGAATATCATAGAAGTGTTTATGGATGATTTTACTGTCTATGGTAATTCTTTTGATGAATGTTTAACTAACCTCACAAAAATTCTTAAAAGGTGCATTGAGACTAATCTTGTTTTAAATTATGAAAAATGCCATTTTATGGTGGACCAAGGCATAATTTTAGGCCATGTGGTATCTGCAAAAGGAATTGAGGTAGATAAGGCTAAGGTAGAAATTATCAAATGTTTACCTTACCCTGCAAGTGTGCGGGAAGTTCGCTCTTTTCTTGGCCATGCAGGTTTTTATAGGCGTTTCATCAAAGATTTTTCAAAGATATCCCATCCTCTATGCAAATTACTTCAAAAGGATGTGGTATTTCATTTTGATGATAATTGCAAGAGTGCATTTGACACGCTCAAGGGATCATTGACTTCAGCACCAGTGGTTCGACCACCAAACTGGAGTCTTCCGTTCGAGATAATGTGTGATGCCAGCAATTTTGCTGTTGGTGCAGTACTTGGCCAGAAGGAGGGCAGAGCTTCTTATGTCATTTATTATGCCTCGAGGACCTTGGATGGTGCCCAGTGCAATTATTCGACTACGGAAAAGGAGCTTTTAGCTATTGTTTTTGCTTTAGAAAAATTTCGTTCTTATTTACTTGGCACTAAAGTCATTATTTATTCTGACCATGCAGCTTTGAAATATTTGCTCAACAAGAAAGAGGTCAAACCACGACTTATAAGGTGGATTCTCCTACTCCAAGAATTTAATTTGGAAATTAAAGACAAAAGGGGTGCCGAAAATATGGTTGCTGATCATCTCAGTCGTTTGATCAATAGTGAAGGACCTGCTCCCTTGAAGGATAATTTTCCAGATGAGCATCTTTTTGTAGTTCAAAAGACAACTCCCTGATATGCTGATTTAGTGAATTATCTGGTTACTAGAACGCTACCTAATGATTTGTCTAGAGCTCAAAAGGAAAAAATTAAAAGTGATGTTAAATATTATGTGTGGGATGAACCATACTTGTGGAAATATTGTTCTGATCAAATTATTCGCAGGTGTGTGTCTAAAGAAGAGGTTCCATCAATTTTATCTTTTTGTCACTCATATGCGTGTGGTGGACATTTTGGCCCTAAGCGAACTGCAAGAAAGGTTTTAGAGTGTGGTTTATTTTGGCCAACTTTGTTTAGTGATGCATACTTATTTTGTAAATCATGTGCAAATTGTCAAAAGACAGGTAATTTAAGCCATAGAGATCAAATGCCTCTTACTCCTATACTGGTTTGTGAAATTTTCGATATATGGGGTATAGATTTTATGGGTCCATTTCCTTCCTCTTTTGGTAATATGTATATATTACTTGCAGTTGATTATGTCTCAAAGTGGATAGAGGCTAAGGCAACTAGGACTGACAATGCTAAGGTTGTAGTTGATTTTATTAAATCTCATATTTTTGTCAGGTATGGCACGCCAAGAGCAATTATCAGTGACCGAGGGACACACTTCTGCAATCGAGTAATGGAAGCATTGTTGAAGAAATATGGCGTCACTCACCGAGTTTCTACGTCCTATCATCCGCAGACTAGTGGTCAAGCAGAAATCTCCAATAAAGAAATCAAGTCGATACTTGAAAAGACGGTGAATCCCAATAGAAAGGATTGGAGTTTGCGCTTAGATGATGCACTTTGGGCTTACCGTACAGCTTTTAAGACCCCCATAGGTATGTCTCCTTACCGATTAATTTTTGGCAAACCTTGTCATCTACCTGTGGAATTGGAACATAGGGTATATTGGGCAGTTAAAAATTATAATATGCGGATGGATGAATCTGGAGAACACAGGAAGTTGCAATTGCAAGAGTTGGAGGAAATCCGAAATGATGCATATGAGAGTTCTTGCATTTATAAGGAGAAGACAAAAGCATTTCATGATAAAGCAATTTCAAGGAAATTTTTTTGTATTGGTCAAAAAGTACTTCTTTTTCACTCTAGACTTAAACTTTTTCCTGGTAAATTGCGTTCTCGTTGGATTGGACCTTTTATTGTGACTAATGTGTTTCCTCATGGTGCAGTAGAAATTCAAAGTCTTCACACTGACAAGATTTTTAAGGTTAATGGTCATCGTCTCAAACCTTTTTATGAAGGATTTCAAGTTAATCATGTTGAGGAGGTGACCCTTGCAGTGCCTGAACTCTCTGATTGAAGCATTATTTTGTCTAGCCAAAGACTTTAAAGAAAGGCGCTTTTGGGAGGCAACCCAATTGTTCATTTTAATTGTTTGTTCAATTCCGTGTGGTAGTTTAGAGGTGTTCTCCTTGAATTCGACTAATTTTGGGTTTCAGTTTTCGTTTTTGCCGATTTATAGGTGCCCTTCAGTTTTGACGTGCCCGCGTGATGACGTGCAGGAAGCTCACAATGAGAATCGTCCGAAAGCCACAGTGAAACGCGACTAGAAAACGCGAGTTGAAGGCGCGTTTTCAATCGCGTTTTCACTCCTGCGAGATTTGTGCACAAAACGCGACTTATAAAACGCGAGTTGAAGGCGCGTTTTCAATCGCGTTTTCACTCCTGCGAGATTTGTGCACAAAACGCGACTTATAAAACGCGAGTTGAAGGCGCGTTTTCAATCGCGTTTTATGTGTCCCAACAAAGGCTTCAGAAACGCGATTTCAGCTCATTTCTTCCTCTCTTCTTAGTTTTCCAGGTTCAGACTTTGGAGGCTCGCATGGTCAACGTCGATGCCAATGTCGCCGGCATGGCACATGATTTGGCGCAGTTTCTGTTTCTTACAGGCTTTGCACCTCCGTTTCCACCTCGCCCTTCACTATGCCCCGATTTCAGGGAAGTGTGGTTGCTTTCCCTCTCACTTTTGCTTCACTTTTGCTTTTTATTTGTCACATTGAGGACAATGTAGGATTTAGGTGTGGGGGGAGCAGTTATGGTGCTAGTGTCTTTCATTCATTTTCTTTTTCTTCTTTTTAGTGATTAGCTCGTATGTGATGCCAAGTTTGATGTTGGATTGTTGCCTTTATTTCTGCTATTGCCAAGTTTTAATAATAAAAGGGTACCAAGTTAATGTGGTTGAATCCAAAAACATCTCTTTGGTGAATATCAATGATTGTTTTACTCTTATAATTTTTGGTTAACTTTCCTAGGCATAGGGAATGATTATTGGCATTTTCGTGTGAATTGGTCCGGTTATTAACTTTAGTTCTCCATGTTTGAAAATGAGGCTAGCTG
>NC_040039.1:38021202-38091642 GCF_003713205.1 Coffea eugenioides
TAGCTAACGCATGTGCAGTGGGGTCGTTTTTTTCTTTCAACCATCCAAGAAGTATCCCATGACTATTTGTCATGTTGGGTAGAGAGCCCTTGTTTTTGAGGTTTTGCAGATCTTTCTTATCTCCTTTCATATTTGAGAACTGTTTCATCTCTTAAATTGAGATCGATACATTCTGGTTCCCTTGTTAATCTTCCTTTTATTAGATGGCCTCCACTAGTATCACTTGTATTCCTTCCATCTTGGATAATCTGCAAGCGCTGGAGAACGATTGTCCAGAATTTCCAAATGGGCAGCAGAAGTACCTGAAACGCATGCTAAGATATCTGAGAACATTTCTTCTGTGTGTGCGAGAAAATACAGCAACGATGATGTGCAATTACCATTTAACAACAAAAAGAACCAGACAGATAATCATTATGCAAGCATAGAAGCTCTGGCAGTTCGGATTGGAGATGCCATTCCCAAGTGGGCAAAGGAGATCCAATCTTCTGATCAGCCTAGGGATACGGTCCATGATTTAGAAAAAGACATTAAATCCTTCGAACAAGAAATTTGCGAATGGTATGTCTTTTTCTTGGGTTCCTCGTCACAGCAGTCCAGTAATTCGCTCGTTCGAAAAGATGACCTCATGGAATTCATGGATTCTCTTCTGGAGAATCTAGTGAATTATTGGTCATGGATTCGGCCGGCACATGAAGTTCGACTAATTAAAGCCCTTGAAGAGAAGCTGGCGTTCATGAAAAACTTCATCCGTTTTGTCAAACTGTATGGTGTTCAAAACACAGAATTGGGACCTTTGTTGGTTCACACTGAAACCGTGGCTATCAATGCAGCACGCCTCTCTTATAAGTGCCAGTTTAAGAAGGGTTTCGGACCGCCCAAGGATGTCGTGGAAAGCATTTCGGAACTGCTGCAGAAGATTATTCCTGTTGAACATCAAGTCCTTGAGACTTGTATCCAGGCCCTGGCTGCTTCAAAGTTATCAAGACAATCACATGGAGACACAGATGAGCATCTGTTGAGAGACTTCTTCCATTCCCTCCTGTGTAATCTTTGGGAGAAACTAAAGCATGGTACTTGTCCTGTGATTTTGCGTCAGCTGCAAATGTTTTACGAGGGGTTAAATTCCTTGAGAACCATTTTGAAGGAGAAGCCAAAGGAGTTCGATGAGAAAGTAAGAGATCCTACTCGAGTCGTGAAATGTTATGGAGGAGATTTTATTTCCCCACTCTCTCTGAATGCAATCAAAGACGCCATACAAGCCAAGGATATGGATATTGTGTGTTCTGAGTTATTGGAAATAATTAAGCTCATCGATGCAGTAATCACAGAGAAGTGTCCAGAATCATCATCATTCAATTTTCCTAAGACCAATGGACTGGGCTTTGTTGATTCCCTTCTGGAAAAGATGATGGATGTGACAAGTTCTGAGGCTGGCTCGATTGCTTTGATCGATCATCCAATTCAAAAAGTCCAGGAAGAACTTGTTTGTTTACGCTCTTTGCTGAGGAAAATTGTGAAGCTGCACAATGAAGACGAGGACGTCCAGGCAATTTGGAATCGTATTGTTGGGGTGGCATATAGGATAGAGTTTCTTATTGACTCCTTAATAACTGGAAATATCTTTGATTCTTCTTCAATGTCCATTCATTCCATTTTAGAAGAAATGAACATCATTAAAGCTGCAGCCTTGAAGATTTGTGGTAGCGAAAGACTTGGTGGAGAAGTAAAGGAACTAACGAAGAGATTCAATCACATGCCACAACAAGGAAGTAAGCCAATAGTCAATGATGTGGTGGTGGGATTCGAGGATGAGACGGCATCGATAATCAATGGACTCAGAAATGGATCATGCCAAGTGAAAATTGTTTCCATTGTGGGTATGCCGGGATGCGGTAAGACAACTTTGGCTAGAAAAGTGTACAATGATTCTTCAATGAAGTCCCATTTTTATGAGCGTGCTTGGTGTACTGTTTCTCAAATATATCACAAGAGAAATCTGTTGCTTCAAATTTTGACTTCTATTGAGTCCAAGCTTCCTGAGGATGTTTTTAAGATGGGTGAAGAAGATCTGGCTCTTCAAGTCAAAAGACGTTTGCTGAAAAACAGATATCTCATTGTTTTGGACGATGTATGGGACATTGATGCATGGAACGGATTGGAAGCCTCATTCCCTGATGATGGAAATGGAAGTAGAGTTATCTTGACAAGTCGGCTCCGTGGTGTTGCTTCCCAAGACCAACTCGACCATGAACCATATTCTCTTCGTCAACTCGCTCCTAATGAGAGCTGGGATTTGCTAAAAGGGAAGTTATATCCTGGACAAGATTTGGCTCCTCCAGAACTATGTGAAATTCGACAGCAAGTCGTGGAAATGTGTCAAGGACTACCTCTTACGGTTGTCATTCTTGCCGGAATTCTCTCAAGGATGGACCGACATGATTGGAAAGAAGCTGTGGAAGGTTTAAGTTCAAGGAATGTTTCTAGTACGGAACAATGTACCGCTACATTAGAGCTGAGTTACAAACATTTACCTGATACTTTGAAGGCATGTTTTCTTTATTTTGGAGCCTTTCCAGAAGACCATGAACACAATACCAGGAGGTTGATTTCTCTATGGGTCGCTGAAGGATTTGTTCCAAAAACTCAGCTCAAGAGAACAGAGGATGTGGCAAATGATTACCTGATGGAACTTATTAGCAGAAGCTTAGTCATAGTTTCGAAACCAAGATCCATTGATGGGGTCAAAGCTTGTCGCATTCACGATTTGTTATATGAGTTTTGTGTGACAAAAGCCAAAGAAGAAAAGCTTTTGCAGCGGGTACGTATGTATGATGACTTATCTGCTTTCACTGTGCCATGCTACCTACGCCGCTTATGCATTATTGATTCTAAGCTCGAGCACTTTGACAACTTGAGGTTATTTTCTCCTGCCATACGCAGTCTATTGTTATTCAGTCACGATGAAGAGAGTATTAGTTTGGACCTTCGATTCATTTTTCACATCATCAAACTTGTCAAAGTGTTAGATTTGAGCCAAATTGGACTCGACCCCTTTCCTAGAGAGGTAGAACTGCTTGTTCACTTGCGCTACTTGGCAATTCTAGGTCGAGGTAAAATCAGTCTCCCATCATCAGTATGCAATCTCCCGAATTTGGAAACTTTGATTTGGCGAAATTCTTCAACTCATCGTTCAGTTTCACTACCAGATACCATATGGAACCTGAAGAAACTAAGGCATTTACAACTAATTGATGAGGTCGATAAGCATTATTGTTTTTTTTTCCCTAGAGACAATCTTGACAACTCGTCACAGTTGCGTGACTTAGATTTCTTGTCCTGTTTGTCTCTCGATCCTGAGGAAAACATCAGCAAGCTGTTGAGAAAGTTTCCAAATATCCGCAAGCTGAGATGCTCTGTCAATCTGAAGCCAGATGTTCAATATCATGTAGCAATGGATTGTCTAAGTCAGTTGGAATCACTCAGTCTGAGTTGCGTTATTTATGGCGGTGACCGATATCAGTTAGATTTCCAATTTCCTTTGACTATTAAAAAATTGACCCTATCTTATTTTCGCATGCCATGGAGCAAAATGGCAGCAATTGGAAATCTACCCAATCTTGAGGTGCTCAAATTACTCAAACAAGCCTTTGAGGGGGAAATATGGGAAATGGAACTAGAGAAGTTCCCTAAAGTTCGTTTCTTGAAATTAGCTTCCTTGAACATTGCGAAGTGGACAGCCTCCTCCGAGTACGACGAGCAGGACTATTTTCCTGGTCTCCAGAAGTTAGTATTGGATCGTTGTGGAGCATTGCAAGAGATCCCTTCTTGTTTGGGAAATAGTTCTGCCCTTGAAATAATTGAGGTGTCAAAATGTCCCAACTGTACCAGTTCATTGGAAGAAATTCAGGAAGAGCAAAGAAGCAATGGAAAAACCGATCTGAAGATCCTTATCTCATAATGGACGATTGATCTCCTCAAGTAAGTTTTTTAAGTCTGTGGTGAGCTCCAAGAGCACATCGGCCCGGTCCACACACACGTCGGTCCGGCCCAAGAGTTCGGACAGGAGGAGCTGGACTGGGGCGCCAGGTCAGCTCGCAGGTCCATAAGAGCGCCGCCCCTCAGGCTGATGGGCCTGATGGGCTGCGAGATCCGCGCCTCCAAGTCCGTGTCAAGTCGCCCTAGGAACCGTTTCCTCCCCAATAAGGACTCCTTGGCCTACTAGGAAACAAACACTGGAGACTCTATAAATACCACACGGAGGAAGAACACAAGGTACGCTTTTTCTCAGTGCAAACTCTACTCTCTTTACTTACAAGCTTGTTCTGACTTGACCGTCGGAGTTGCTTCAGGGGACCTAGCCCCGCAGCTCGCTCACGTGCAGGTCGGACGCTCAGCCAGCTCGTTCCTCCGAACCCAGCTCAGTTCGGATCTTCACTTCGGCAGTCGCATCATTTGGCGCCGTCTGTGGGAAACGTATTTCTTCTCTTTTTTCGCGAACAACATGCCGAAAACTAGATCTCAGAGGAATGTGGATGGTGCTAAGGGGAACGCACAGGGCGATCCCCAACAAATTCACCAGGAAGCCAACACAGGGGAGGTAAGGGTCGAGCTCTCGCAGATCTCGCCGGAACAACTGGTGCAGTCGGTTGCTGCGAACTTGCCTACCTTTGAGGCTATTGTGACGTACCTGAAGGGACAATCTGGACAATCTGGGGCAGTGAAGGGGCACTCGGGAGTCCCTCCCAGTCCGGAGCATGGGTGCAAAAAACGGGCAGAACAGGGAGTTCGGAATCCCGATCTGGAAGCCCCAGGTCGAAGAGGACGCGAAAGGAGATTACACGCGAGCAGGTCCAGGTGCCAGAGCCCTCTCATAGGAATTCCCGAACTAACCATCCGGAGCCCGTTCCGAGGCCTTCTCGGATGGAGGTTCCTCCCAGGAAGGAGGATTATCAGGTCCAGGACGAACTGGACCTCCTGCTGGATCCAGAGGCGGATAGGTACACTGCCTCTCCCTTCATACCGGAGATCGAAGATTACCTTCTGCCTGCCAAGTTCAAAATACCATCCATGAAGTCCTACGACGCGACCACAGATCCAGAGGATCACTTGTTTGCATTTCTGACTCAGATGCGCCTACAGACAGCTGCGGATGCGGTTAGGTGCAAGACCTTTCCAATGTTCCTGGAAGGGAAGGCCCGACATTGGTTCCAGGGTTTACCTCAAAGGTCAATCCGGTCGTTCGGCCAGCTCAGGCGGCTGTTCGCGGCCCAGTTCGTCTCCTCTCGCGCTTATTCCAAAACGACGGCTCATCTGATGACTGTTCATCAAGGGCCCGAGGAGTCATTGCGTGAGTATATGGTATAGTTCAACAACGAATCCCTTCAGGTGCGGGACCGAGATGACAAGGTGGTGATGGCTGCCTTTGTCAATGGGTTGCGCAAACAGAAGTTGTACACGGAGTTTGTAGAGAGACCTCCCAAATCCGTCCGGGAGATGCTAGACCGAGCTCACGAGAAAGCGAATGCCGAGGAGGCCAATCGGCTGAAGGGCGCCCAGGAAAGGCTGCGGGATGACAAACGCAGGAAGGGCGCCGACCTGAGAGAGTCGCGGACAGGTCAAGGCCGCAAGAACATACCCGAACGCTTGCCCCGGAGCCAACCATAGGAGAAGGAAAAGGCCTGGACTTCGCTCACCGCGCCCAGGGCTCGAGTCCTGGCTGTAATGGAACAGCAAGGGATCTCTCGCCCTCCTCGGCCGTTGGGGGGTGACAAAACCCAGCGCGACCAGGGCTTGTATTGTGCGTACCACAGGGACGTCGGGCACGATACGGAGGACTGTCGACACCTCAAAAAGGAGATCGAAAAACTGATAAGGAGAGGTCACCTTGGGCAGTTCGTCCGTGACGGGCGAACAAGATCAGAAGCAAGGGGGGTTCAAGCGAGATCGGACGACTAGTTCGCACGACCGACCTCGGGGTCCTCGTGATCGTACTCCGGAGCAGGGGGTTCAGAACCTAGCCGGAGTGATTAACACCATTGCGGGGGGACCTGCTGGGGGGGATAGCCATACGGCTCGACGAAACAACCGGCCTCCTCCCAGCGGGGAGAGCTCGAATAAACGGCTAAAGATGTACGAGGAGATCATCTATGGGCCAGAGGACGCGGTGCCCTTGGCCTCCAATAACCATGAAGCAATTGTGATAGAAGTTATCACGTGTAACTACAAGGTAAAAAAAGTGTACATCGACAATGGGAGTGCCATCGATGTGCTGTATTACAAAACCTTCAAGGAATTGCAGCTGGAGGACAAGCAGCTCATCCCCGTTCGGACTCCCTTGATAGGTTTTGCAGGCTCGCCAGTGAGACCAGAGGGAATGATAACCCTCATGGTCACCGTAGGAGAGTCACCCAGATGCCGAACTGTCCCGGTGAACTTCGCGGTGGTGAAGGAGCCATCCTCTTATAATATGATACTGGGACGACCAACCTTAAATGCTCTCCGAGCTGTCTGTTCGACCCTGCACCTTAGCATGAAATTCCCAACGCCTGATGGGGTGGCCGAGGTGCTGGGAGACCCGGAGGTAGCTCGGGCCTGTTACATCGCCACCCTCAAAGGAAAGGAGAAGCTGATGGCCCAGACGACCTGTATGGAGCCCTGGGAGCCTGCTGAGAAGGAGGAAAGGTTGGAGACGGATGAGAGTCTGGTTGAACTGCCCATCCTGAGCAACCTGATCGTGGGGTAAAAGCTGGAGCCGGTCTGAGCGAGCGGACGCGGCAAGCTCTGCAATCTCTGCTGGAGGAATATGCCGAGATCTTTGCGTGGAGTGCTGATGACATGCCCGGAGTCCCTCCCGAGCTGGCAGTTCACAAGTTGCACGTTGACCCAAGCATCCGGCCAGTGAAGCAAAAGAGGAGGAACTTCGCTCCCGAGCGCAACGAGGTCGTCAAAGAAGAGGTAGGTAAACTGTTGGAGGCCAAAATTGTGAAGGAGATCTACTATCCGACCTGGCTGGCCAATCCCGTACTGGTCAAAAAGGAGGACAGAGCCTGGAGGATGTGTGTAGACTTCACCGACCTGAACAAGGCCTGTCCGAAGGATTGTTACCCCCTCCCTCGCATAGACCAGCTGGTCGACTCAACAACGGGGTACGAGATCTTCTGCTTTCTGGATGCTTTCAAAGGGTATCACCAGATAGCGCTGGACGAGGAAGATCAGGAGAAGACTGCCTTCATCACCGAATACGGTACGTATTGTTATACCACCATGCCATTTGGGTTGAAAAATGCAGGCGCGACCTATCAACGGCTGGTCAACAAGTTGTTTAAAAACCAGATCGGCCGAAACATGGAGGGTACGTGGATGACATGCTGGTGAAAAGCCGAACTCAGGAGCAGTTCATCAACGACCTCAGAGAAATCTTTGACATCCTACGGAGCTCGCGGATGCGGCTGAACCCCAAGAAGTGCACCTTCGGGGTTAGGTCGGGCAAGTTCCTGGGGTACATGATATCCAAGGACGGGGTAAGAGCTAATCCCGACAAGGTAAAAGCTATCATGGACATGGCTCCTTCCCGAAACATAAAAGAGGTCCAACGGCTAGCTGGCAGGATGGCGGCCCTGAACAGGTTCTTGTCGAAGTCTGCCGTTCGGGGTTCCCCCTTCTTCAGGGCCCTGCGAAGAGGCCCCCAGTTCGAGTGGACTCCCGAGTACCAGCGCGCGTTTGACGAGCTAAAAGCCCACATCGCACGCTTGCCAGCCTTGACCTCTCCCGCACAAGGAGAAGTCTTATTTATCTATCTTGCAGTTGGGGAGGAGGCAATCAGTGCGGTACTAGTTCGGGAAGAAGGTAAAATCCAGAAACCCATATACTATGTCAGCCGAGCTTTGCAGGGGGCGGAGCCAAGGTACACCTCCATTGAACGGTATGTTCTGGCATTGGTGCACGCGACCCGGAAGCTCAGGTCATACTTGCAAACTCACCCCGTGGTGGTCATGACCGATCAGCCTCTCAAGCAAATTCTTTCAAAGCCTGAGGCATCAGGAAGAATGGTGAGGTGGGCTGTGGAGCTGTCTGAGTACGACCTCAGCTACCAGCCTCGCACGGCCATCAAGGCCCAAGCATTGACAGATTTTATAGCTGAAGGAGTCTCCTTTGGACAACAGGAGCCGACCAGGGATTCAGCCGAGGCCGAGCAGGCCGGAAGAGCTGTCAAGGTCGCGCAGGCCACCAAGGCCAAACAGACCCACGACGTAGCCGAGGCCAGTCAGGCCAGAAACGCTTCCGAGGTCACAAAAGGCTCTAAGACTTCCCCGGCCGGACAGACCGTAGACGCTGTCAAGGCCAAGCAGGTCGAAGGACTTGCCCAGGTCAGACAGGCCACGAAGGAAGCCAAGGCCGGACAGGCCAGAAGCGCAGCGGAGACCGAACAAGCCAGGAGGGCTGTGGAACATGCCATCGGCGAGGTCGATCGGACCATTCCGACCTGGACACTGTTCGTGGATGGATCTTCAAGCAAGGAAGGATGCGGAGCAGGACTTCTCTTGACTAGTCCCCTGGGGGATGAACTGGCCTACGCCTTGAGGTTTGATTTCAGGGCCTCTAACAACGAGTCCGAGTACGAGGCCCTGGTCTCAGGGATGGAGATAGCTCGGAAATTGGGGGCCGAGTCAATAGAAGTCTACAGCGACTCACAGCTGATAGTGAACCAGGTCGGAGGGAGTTACGAGGTCAAGGAAGAGCCCCTGAGAAGGTACGTCGCCAAAGTACACGAGCTGAGAGCTCAGTTGAAATTATTCACGCTCAAGCAGATCCCGCGAAGTCAAAATAAGAGAGCGGATGCTCTGTCCAAGCTAGCTTCCACCTCGGTCGGTACCTTGAACAAAGAAGTACTGGTAGAGGTTGTCAGGAATCGGGCATATGATCAGGTAGAGGCAGCTGTTATTCACGTGATGGGCTCATGGATGGATCCCATCGTGCGGTACCTGGCTAGCGGAGAACTCCCTCCCAGCCGGGTGGAGGCACGGAGGGTCCTCCTCAGGTCGCGGGGATACGAGCTCTCGAATGGGGTACTCTACAAGAAATCCTACCTACGCCCCTGGCTGAGGTGTATCACTCCGGAGGAAGGAGACTACGTCCTGCGTGAGCTGCACGAGGGCATATGTGGAAACCACGTCGGCCCGAGGGTTTTGGCCAAGAAGGGGATGCTGTCTGGATATTACTGGCCGACCATATTCTTGGATTCAGCCGACCTGGTAGCTCGGTGCAAGTCCTGCCAGCTGCACGCATCGATCCATCACGCCCCGACTCAAGAGATGATCCCTCTCCAGAGCCCCTGGCCTTTCTTCTAGTGGGGGATCGACCTGTTGGGCCCATTTCCCCGAGCTCCGGGAGGTTATGAACATATAGTGGTAGCGATGGATTATTTCACTAAATAGATTGAGGCTGAGCCCCTTACCTCCATTAGCAGTAGATCGGTGCAGAAGTTCCTCTGGCGAAACATCGTCTGCCGATTTGGTATACCCCATGTTCTGGTCTCCGACAACGGGCGTCAGTTCGCTGACAGAACGCTTCAAGGCTGGTGCTCGGAGCTCGGGATCCGACAGCACTTCACCTCGGTAGGACATCCTCAAGCCAACGGGCAGGTCGAGAACGTTAACAGAACCATCTTGCATGGCTTGAAGACGCGGGTTGAACTCGCACGAACTGGATGGCTGGACGAACTGCCGACCATACTATGGGCTTACCGAACCACTCCCCGAACTGCTACCCAGGAGACTCCTTTCGTTCTAACCTATGGAGCAGAGGCAGTGATTCCTGCGGAGATCGGAGTTCCTTCGGGTAGGGTTCAGAATTTCATAGCTCGGGACCACGAGGAAGAGCTACGTTTCAACTTGGATCTGCTGGAAGCAAGGAGAGAAGAGGCGGCTATACGCATGGCTAAGTACAAGGGACAGGTTGCACGGCACTACAATGCTAGGGTGAGATCTCTGTCCTTCAAGCCAGGGGACCTGGTCTTGAGGAAGAATAGTGTGAGTCGGCTCCAGGGCACGGGCAAGTTGGACCCAAACTGGGAAGGTCCCTATGTGGTGAAAGAGGCAGATCGAGCGGGATATTGCAGGTTAACCCATCTCAGCGGGGAGGAGGTCCCACGCACCTGGCACAATTCCAACTTGAGGATTTTCCGATGAGCCCGCACATGTTAGCTAGTGTCAAGGTCAAGACTTTTATTGATGTATTGGGTTAGTAAGTTGCTTTGTTATTTGTTATAGGGGATAGCCCGCTTAGGTCGGCAATAGGCCGAACTGATGTACCTTAAAATTATGACAAATGATGCCAAGTGTAAAACAAAAGAAGGTTTCTTCATTTCTTCATTTCATTCAAGGGGCTGTACAAAGGGTCGAGCCCGTACAAAAGGAACTAAGCCTTGGAGGGACAGAGCTCTTACAAAACGAACTACTAGCAGTTCGGAGTCCGAGGCCCTACTCTAGTTCTCGCCCTCTTCTTCCTCTTGCTCTGATTCAGGGGTGGTGACTGGCAGCAGGGGATCGGCAACCAGGTCGGTCAACTTCCGTCCACGCGTATAGCCCTCCACTAGGCGGTCGAGCTGTTCCACGGCCAGAGGATTGTAGCTGGGGAACTTGCTCAGGTCAAACCCAGGCAGACCCAGCCTTTGCACTTCATCCAGGGCTTGAGAATACCCATGCTGCAGCACGGGAGTATTCAGGATGGCCAGGTCACCCCTAAAATCCTCCGACCGGAGGAAGGCCCGCACGCCCTCTTGGCCTCCCTCAGTCCTAGCCGCCTCGACCTGAGCAGACAGCTCGGCGCTCCTCTTCTGCTCCTCACCCAGCTGAGAGGTCAGGTCGGAGTTCTTCTTTAGCTCCAGTTCAAAGTTAGAGTGAGCATGGGCGAGCTGCTTCCTCAGACCTTCAGCTTCTGCCACAGCTGCTTCATTCTGGCTGAGTAGTTTCTCGTTGGCCGCCCTCGTCTCGCTCATCAGGGGGAGGAGGCTCTCATAGCGCTTGGCCAGCTCGGAGCCAACCAAGTTCACTTGGGCCGCGCCTGTGTAATAGTAGTCGAGGAGGTCAGATGCCTCCATGGCCTTGACCAAGCTGTAGTCCCTTGGAAGGATGGCCCCATGAGCAAGCTCCCTGGCCACCTCCGGGAATTGAGCTCGGTCGTTTATGGAGAGCTTCCACTGAGGACAGAAGTGCATTGGGTGTTGGTGCGTAATCAGCCGCGTCTGCGGGTCAAATAGCAGGGTAGAACTCTGGCGTTGCCATAAGTTAGGAGGAGCGTCAGCTCGGGCTTGCTCCTCGGCGGTATTCACGCCGTAGTGACCACCCCGGCCAGGTTCAGGCGTGGACCTCTCTTCCTGAACCGGGGAGGAGGTCGTCTCCACCCTTGCCCTCTTTGCAGTTGTCTTCTTCTTCTTTTTCTTCCCAGCCTCGACAGCCTTGGCGGACTGAGCAGGAGCTGGCTGAGGCGTCGGAACTGGTGCCGAGCTGGTTGGGATGGCTGATGAGGGCTGGGTGGCAGCGCCTGGATTGCTGGATCCTCCGATGGTTAGAAGGGAAGAAAATCTCTTCACTGCAAAAACAGAAGACCAGGAGGTCAGCAGATGTATAAGCAAAGAAGGGGAAAGAAGAGGAAGGCCAGGTCGTTTACAGGAGGTCAGCTCGTCTGGAGAGAGCGGCCTAGTCTCTAGTGAGGGATCTGAGGGGTTAGCTCGGATCAGCCCCGCCGCCCAAAGCTGGGCATTGCTGAATTCTTTCACCTCCAGCTTCTCGTCTGAGCTGAGTAGGCGGCTGAGCTCGGCTACAGGGAGCGGGTCTGGAAGTGGATCCGAAACCTGAGTCTCCGCCCTCCAGGTCAAAGGGGGAAAGCCCAGGTTCTTCACAAAAAAGAAGTAACGCTTCCAGTCTTTGATGGAGGAAGGTGCCCCCGTGAACAGCTCGCGGGAGGGGGTCTTTGCTCCACTTCTACGGGCAAAGTAGAACCACCCAGGCACCTTTCCACTGACCTTCATCTGGAAGAAGGCTTGGAACAGGTCATGGGAAAAAGGAATTTCTAGGGCTCGGCAGAGGATAAAAAAGCCTATGATGGAGCGAACACCATTGGGACTGACCTGGGTTATACGGATGCCCCAGAAGGTGAGGATAAAAAAGAAGAAATCGGGGATAGGCAAGCGAAGACCACCCATCAGCTGGTCCCTATAGATCGCCACGAAGCCAGGTGGAGGTCGGCTGGCGACCTCTCCTGGATGGGCGGCCCTAGGTTCAAAGAGGGCCGGGATTTCGTATTTTTCGACCAGCGAGTCCACGTCTTTCTGTTCCAAGGCTGGGGGGATAGTGTCAACCTCTCCGAAGTTGCCACTAGGTCCCCCTGAGGTCCCTGCGGCCGTCTGCGTTGGAGTTGCCTGATCGGCAGCTCCGGCTACGGGCTGGGCAGGTCGCTCGGCCGGGCTCATTACTCTACTGGGAGATAGGACGGGAGAAGGCGCGGGTGCTGGCCCAGATGAAATGGAAGGAGAAGAACTAAGGGAATCGGGGGGAACTGGTATCTAAGTTTATAGGACTAGCTGCTCTATGCCTAGGGGCCGAACTGGTAACGTCAGAACTATCAGAACTGTAAGAAGACATAAAAGGAAAGGGAGACTTACTGATGGAAGTAGGAGATCGGACGAAAAGATGATCTAGGTAATGCGCGAACTGACTCTGGGCTCCTAAGGCAGGGCGACCCGGCGTATTCTTGAAGGAAGACGGATGAAGCAGCGAGCTAAAGAAGGATAGAGCGAGCTGATAGAATGAAGGAGGAGGGGTGAAAATGACGCCCAAGAATCCTATTTATAGGCAATTCACAGGGCGGGAAACTGAAGAGACGTGCATTTATTTGAGCCGTTATGGGGAACCGTTCCTGACCGTTGCAGCTGGCAGGCGTGATGATCGAGACGATTGACGCGAACCGACGCGGCGGTTGCGTGCTCCACTTACGGACGAGGGCCCCACACCGAGCTGCCACGATGCACGATCGAGGTGATTGACATGAACCGACGCGACGGTTGCGTGCACCACTTACAGACGGGGGCCCCACACTGAACCGACACGATGCCAAGAAGACGGCTAGACTCACGCGCACGTTCGATGACTCTAGACTAAAGGGGGGGCTAGTGTGGTGAGCTCCAGGAGCACATCGGCCCGGTCCACACACACGTCGGTCCGGCCCAAGAGTTCGGACAGGAGGAGCTGGACTGGGGCGCCAAGTCAGCTCGCAGGTCCATAAGAGCGCCGCCCCTCAGGCTGATGGGCCTGATGGGCTGCGAGATCCGCGCCTCCAAGTCCGTGTCAAGTCGCCCTAGGAACCGTTTCCTCCCCAATAAGGACTCCTTGGCCTACTAGGAAACAAACACTGGAGACTCTATAAATACCACACGGAGGAAGAACACAAGGTACGCTTTTTCTCAGTGCAAACTCTACTCTCTTTACTTACAAGCTTGTTCTGACTTGACCGTCGGAGTTGCTTCAGGGGACCTAGCCCCGCAGCTCGCTCACGTGCAGGTCGGACGCTCAGCCAGCTCGTTCCTCCGAACCCAGCTCAGTTCGGATCTTCACTTCGGCAGTCGCATCAAAGTCCTTTACTTGTGTACTGCTACGGGTTATATGTATCTGTTTAGCATCAAGATCAAGTTGTTCATTTTCTTAATAGTTGTTCTTTTTCTTTTTCTTAATTAGTACTGGAAAGCTGCAAGTTTTTGGAGGAGGTCCCTTCTTGTTTGCAAAATCTATCAACTCTTGAAATAATTGAGGTGTCTAAAAGTCCCAACCGTACCAGTTCATTGGAGGAAATTCAGGAAGAGCAATTAAGCAGGGGAAATACACTGATCTGAAGATCCTTCATTCTACTTTTCTTTATTAACCCTTTACTTCTGTACACATACTGGTTATGTTGTGTCTTGTTTTCTTTGCAAATTTCTTGTTATTCCTGTGGCCGAATCTTGCACTCGGACATATACGTACCCCAAATACACTGTGGAAAACAATTTTTCAATAGTAGTACTCTGCTTCCACAACTGAGTTTGCAAATTTTCCAAGAACTTATTTGTCTTTATTGGTTTGAACTTTGAATTACAATAATATACTATTAACGAAATAACTTTTGATACCAAGATTGATTGTTGTACAAAATGAAGGAAGAAACCCAACATTTTTTTTTTTAAAAAAAAAAAACCCTTCTATCCATCCCTAACATTAAAGAGAAACTAAGTTAAGAGAGTTAATTGTGCTAACTTCACTTGAGCCATAGCCCTTAAATGTCTCTTTATTGCTTTAGAAATATTATGAAACTTTTTGTAAAGATGTTTATCAAACGTTTTAAATTGTTCTAAAATTATATCTTAAAAATTAGTATATAATTTTCAAAATACAAAAGGCCTCCCAAAATAGGTAACATCCAGGGTAAATGTAGAGGGCAAGGTATAAGTGGAACATTTTTTAAGAGATTTTAGCATAATTTTTAGGGCCACCCCACCTTATATAGTTTCACGGGAAATGATGGCACCAAAGATGGACCTGGAGCTGGAAGGGATCCTCCAAGTCCAGATACTCTTATCCAAAGATTTAGATAATTCTCCTGTTCATCCTTAATATTCTAAAAATTTTTAAAAAGCCCTTTAAATTTGAATATTTTGGAGCCGCAACTGTATATTCTAGTTTGCCAAAATCTACTCATAGTATCTCTACCTTACCCCTGTAAACTTTTGTTGTGGCTCTACAAGTGAAACACATTACATGAGGGAGTAGCTAAAATTGATTTTATAGTATCCAAAAACATAAAAAACAGTTTAGGTGACCGGAAGGGGATACTACATTCTCTCATGCTGCGTTTGGATTCAAAAATTTGACGAATAATTTAAAATTCTCTCAAATCCCTGTAGTTGTTTGGATTGTTTAGGAGGTATTTGAATTTATAAGTCATCAATTATTCTAATATTATATATATATATTGATAATTGGTGAATTACAAAGTCAAATGCTTCTTTATCAATCCAAATAACTAAAGTGGTTTGGATGAATTTTAAATCTTTCGTTAAATTTGCCAATCCAAATAAAGCCATAAAGTTTTTTTCATGACTCTATTGCATTGGAAACAACTTTGCAAGTGATCTAACAAACAATAAACAAAAAATTGTGCAAATAATAAATTTATTCTAGTAGTTTCAAAGAAATTGGATGGCAAGAATTACTTCAATACTTGTAAAATGATTCAAACTCGACAGAATTCAAAAATTCAATTCAAAATGCCTTTGATCTATCGATGCTGAGTATGTTAGAGGCGAACTGCCAATTTATAATTTGAAAAATATACATAAATACCTAGGTTGAAGATTCAAAACATTTTCATCTTAATTTGACATAATAAATAGTGATGCATTTCCTCCTAATTGTGGTATGTTGATGACAAAATTAAAGTAACCAAACTTGGAAAACTTACATAAGCAAAGTTTAGCTAGCACCAAATGCAGCAAAATGTTTGAAACGATGAGGAAGTATGATTATGTAGTCACTAATTAAAAAGGTTCATAATCTATGCTATCCCTGTCCATCTTGTAATCAATCTCAGACTTGAAATTCAGCTACCAAAACATGGTACAATGCAATTCTAAATGGGACAAGTAAATTGAAGGAAACAAGGAAATCATCTAGCAAACGTACTAAATATGCAATAAAATCATTTGATGCTAATATCACTCAATCCACCAAACCATCCAGGCTCCACATCTGCTCGAAAGTTGACTCTAGAGGGTAGTTGTGAAGCAAGTAGAACCTCCTTAATGTTGTTTAGGATTCGTTTGTCATAGGGGTTTCCAGAGTTCACATACTTTTGGTGAAAATGCTCATAAGATGTCTGCACAAGGCATAATATAGAAATTGCATCATAATTTGTTTAAGCAGCTATTTAGACTGGCCTTCTATGTTTATGTGCCAAAGCAGAAATTTCCTCAAAGCTGTGCACTTTAAATAATTGTTGTACCAAAAATTCAGTACTGTTCTCAAAAGAATTTCCCGTTAATTAATATATTTGACATACATGAAATACACTCATGCAAGAAAAATATGCATGAATTCAACTTTGAGATCAACCGTGATGATACTAGTACTGTTGGCATAAATGAAACTATAGAGGGCAAACCTGGTTTATAGCAATTAGATAAACATGATAACAAGAAAAGCCAGCAAGAAAACACATGGCTACAAAACTGAATAATGTCAATGCCACAGTCTCCGGGTCATTTCTTAGCAATCCAATCACCCCATTGCCATCTCCGGGCAATTTGTGATGTAGTGATTTGCATGAAAAGATAATGACAGGGTGTCAAATCTGTACAATAATAAATACCTACTCGAGAAAAGTACAGATTTTGTATATAGCGGTGAGTATGGTCGAATCCACAGGGACTGGGGATAATTCGTTTCTTCTAGAGTCCAGAGTATGGGAGGTTCTTGGATTAAATGCTAACTAAATAAATTAAGTGCAGAAAATAATTGATTAAGAGAAATAATTAAGAGAAACTCTAGCCAAGGGTACACTTCAGAAATGGTTCAGGCACTGATCATTGATTCACAGATAATTCCACATTTATTAATAGATTAGTTATAGTTGCCATGCACGCGATAAACAACCAACCTTTCCTTACTTTCTCGATAGTTAAGGTACGACCGTTAACTATTTCTCTAACCCAAAAACAACTCTAGGTACGACCGTAGGATTTAATTTCTAGATTGCCTTAATAATTAGAAAGACCCAATCCTAACTAACAAACACGCTACGAGGGTTTGTTTAAGTTAGATCGTATGTTCCCCTGACATAAACCCAATTACGCCAGTTGCTACTGAGATAAAGATAATGAACAATTACGGATTCAATTATCCCTATTTAGCAAAATAGCCTATGTGAATAATTAAAAATGGCGCATCTATTCAATCACTCACACGAGCTATAGCAATTAAAAGTAGGAAACATATAAATACCAATAAATTAAGGAAGCAATTAAAATAAATTAGATCTCACAGTAATTGTTGAACCAAGTCTTCAGTTGTCCCCTTGACTAGAATTAAGAGGTTAGTCCTCCATTAATGGAGAACAACCATCCGAAAGAGCTAAGAAAAGAAAACTAAAAACTATGCTAAAAGCCTAAACTAAAACTATTGATTGATAAGAGTTCTCTGTACGTTTGTCTCCTTTTTAAAGCCAACAATGACTAAAGCTTCTTATCCCTGTGGTCCCCTGCTGGAATTGAGAATCAAACCAAAAATGGGGCTCTACCGAATTCCTTGCTTTTAGTTTCCTATTGCTCGTAGGACTCCAATCTCCTAATCAGCAAAGGAAATGCAATCTCTTTGTAGCACCATGTGAGCCCGGTTGTTTGAAATCCCAATTATCTCCAAAAAGTCCCTCATTTGTGTAGTTTTCTGTTTCACTTCCTGAAATTGAGTCCAATACCAAATATAAGTAAATATTAATAATTAAAACAATATTTGGCAAGGATAAAGGGGAAAATTAACAATAAAATAACCAACAATTAACACCCTATCAGATAAACATGAAGGCAAACAAGAGCAGTCCTGTCAATAGAAATGTTACGTGAAGCCGATAATTCCTCTGCATTTTGAAAGAAAAAAATTAGAAAGTTATAGTTAGTAAACTAATTTTATTGCCAGAAGGACTTGCAGGCTTGTGATCATACATACCAGTCCCACACAATGCCCGATCCAGGTGCAATGGTGATCGAATTGTTGGATGCAATTGCTACAAGTTGCACAATGACAGGTTCTTGGTGGACGATAAATGTTACAAATGTTACAATACTTCAACTTCACCTCTATCCCATTTATGACAACTACCCTTGATCTCCTTCTGCGTTTACCAGCATCAATTGTTCCTAGATTATTTCTAGGAATTATACCAGGATCAATGGTACTGACAAATACCAAGCTCACAAGAACCTGCATTGAGGGCAATATATAGTTACATAAGGGCATTCGGTTACGTTCACAACTTTCTCATACAAGTGTGTGTGTTTGTGTGTGTGAAATTTAGTTTAGAACTAACAATTGTTGTCAAAATTGAAGATGTTATGATGATGGCCGGATTCCTTATATCACTTGCAACATGAACCGCAAATGTCCAACTTGATAGACTAATAGCAATGGCAGTTAAAATCAGCCCTTTTGGATCCGGACCACAAATCAGTCTCCCCTTGAAAAAGAATACCTATATTCAGAATAAGACGTCCAACATCAAATCCTCCTCCTTTTTTTTTTGCGTAAGCATCAAATCCTCCATTTCTTCTTTGATTTAAACCAATAAACTAAAAGCTTTATCAGGATTCAGCATAGTACAATGATAAGAAATAGCTTTGGAACGTAAAGCAAGAGCAAATGGAGGATTAGATTGTTTCCAGGCCAAAAATGGTAAACTCTTGCTTGTTCAATTTTGTGGCCACCTCGACAAAATCGAAAAGATTTTTCTTGAACCACCCTTTTGAATCCAATTATTTTCTCCCAAAGAGAAGAAAGCAATTGCTTGCTTTTTGCTTGAAGACTAACTTCAGAATTCTTATCTACCTTCTTTCCTGATGACATAGTACTTTCTGTAGGTTGATCAATTTCTAATGAGGCAGAATTATCGATAGCTTGAGCGACTGAAGAATTTACGCTGCCGTCTTTCTCTTCACTCGCCATCCACTCCATTCTCTCTTGCTTCTACTATCTAGACTCAAATTAAGAACTTCAATTGGCAGATGATAACCAACCCGGTTGAAACTTGTGACTGGAAAAGATATTTCAGAAAGCGGTTACTATTTTTGTGTCCATTACGTCCAAGCCATCGGGTTAAAGCGTGCACGCACTACCCGGATGCAATATAAAGCAAAACAAGCCTGTCAAATTGGGCTCGGGGAGGAACCCACTGAAATGGATGGGTCAGCGGATTCCCAATGGATGCTAGATTGAACCAGTAGATCACTATAATAAGGGTGTGTTTGGACGTGAATATTTGAAATAATTATTATAGTAATTTTTGTAATATGATGTATGTGATATAAAAAGATAATTGAAAAGATAAAAATATATGTTAAAAAATGTGTTTATGATGTAAGCAAATAATTTTTTAAGGAATAGCTGCAATCGAAACACACCAATAGTTTTTAATACAAGACATGTCGTATGACATCACAAAATAATGTTATTATAGAATGCTAATAATTGCGAGAGTTGTGACAAATAAAAATGTAATTAGTAATCTACCCATCCTTAGTTTTATTATGAATCTTGTTAGTTAAGAAGTTATGATTATACAATGTCATTCAAAGTGATCTTTGTTTTGAGAATTAATTGTTGTAATATTTCATTTTGTTAATATATTTCTAATTTGTAAAATAGATTTTGAGGAGCAACAAGTTTTAGTAAAAATTTCCAAATGAGTATTTGTAAAGTGTGTGTGTTTTAGGAAAGGCACGAGTGTCCACCAACACCACTGAAGTGTCCACCAACACCAAGTCACCAACGCCTAGATAGTTCCCAGTAGGAAAGGCATGAGCAAAACTTTTCTCAACAATGGAATACTGCAATTCGCCGATTGTTGCACCAGACTCAACCCAAGCACTCTTTCCTTCAATATCAACGCTAATTGACTTGAGATTTCTCATATCCAGCATGATGAATGGAACTTCGGACTTATAGGATGTGCCCTCGAAATCATGGCCGCCACTACGAATCCTCATTTGTACTCCATCTCGTTTGCAACATATGACTGTTGCTTCAACGTGATATATAGTATTCTAG
Source organism: Coffea eugenioides (assembly GCF_003713205.1). Lineage (NCBI taxonomy): Eukaryota > Viridiplantae > Streptophyta > Magnoliopsida > Gentianales > Rubiaceae > Coffea > Coffea eugenioides. The sequence continues at coordinate 38,041,047 of NC_040039.1, forward strand.
AGGAGTGATTATTTGATAGATTACAATTTTATCATTTATTTTATAATTAATTTCCCTATTACCTGACCCGATGTGGATTAATTGTCAAATTCTACTCACTTTTAGAAATTTACATTTATTACAAAGAGTAGAATGAAAATACGATAACAAGTGCCAATTTGACAGTCATCAGGAAAGGAGTTCAAGTAGCAACCCTTATTCCAGGGGCATTTTTGGGAGTAGGGGAACTTTTCCCCTTTTGATAATTGCCGAAGAGAGAAGAGACGGAAGAAGACCTGGAGCCTCCCTTTGCTTCCCATGAAAATTAGATAGGAATAGATAGAAACAAGAGGAGACTACTTTAGCTTCAGAACTTTGACTTTTCTTTTGGTCTCTTAGTAGCTTTTCTTCTCGCATGTCAGGAGCAATTGGAAGACTTAATCACTCTCTGTAGTTTACGTTTTCTTTGATTAATCAAACGAATTGAGCTTTCTCAATCGGAGGACAATGGCCGCTACTTTCTCTACAGCTTTGTGTGGGTTTTTCTTATCAAGGATGAACTAAATCCCTTTTTCTAGTCAAGAAACAACAGAGGCTTTGGTTCGTCTAAAAATTGTGAGATCGATTTAATTTTATCTTTTCCTCTTATTTATTGGTATTCGCATATTCTCCGCTTGCAGCGCTTATGGTTGTTTAATTGATTGATTATCATGGATCGGGATAGTGAATTGATTTAGTAACCTATTGTCAATTAGGGCATTAAATTCGTAATTATTTAATTGCTTTGAAATAGTGACAACTGACATGATTGGATTTGTGTCAGGAGAATACGCGGGCTAATTTAAAATAACTCTGGTAATGTGTTATTTGGTTAGAATAGGACTTCTCTAATACATAAGACAATTGGGGAATTAAATCTTACGGGCGTACCTAGGATTATTTCTCAATTAGAGCAGTGATTAACTGGCGTACCTTAATGACCGACACAGTAAGGAGAGGTTGATTGTCATCGCTTGTTTTGCAGTTATAACCTATTTATTAGTAAATAATTGAAGTTGCCGTTGCATCGATGATCAATTAGATGAACCATTGCTGAATTTATTACTCTGATTTTAGTGAATTGTCGTTTAATTCTTAGTTAGCTATTTGTTTTTATTCGAACTGTCTTAATTGGCATCTTTTATACAAAATCACCCTCTTGTTACTTTGAATTTCAAAAGAGACAAATACCCCTAGTCTCTGAAGAGACGACCCTACTTGCCCTTTATACAAATCAATAAATCCTCGTAAATAAGTAATCCCATTCTGGTATATCGGATTAAGCAAATTCTTCGGGAACAGGGTGAATCAAGTAACCCATTGCACACCTAGAGTCCCTACTCCAGTACTTAGAATCGGGTTCTGATTACTTTAATTGGCAACTAGGTTTATTTTTATTATTGCACAGGCATCGACAACCTGTCATTATTGCCAAAGGTTTTGTTTTTTCCTTCATACAGAGAACATAAGATTTTGGATTGAAGATTCGACGATGGGTAAATAAGAAGAGTTGTTGGGGAGATAAAAGAACATTCAGAACTGAGATGTTTGATGACATGAAGCTATCAGGAATCGAACTTGAGTATGATGATGGAATTAGTAAGGAAAACAAGGCAGTGAATAACAAAACTTTAGACATTTCTGTCACCATTTCTGTGATATTCTGTACTATGATTCCCCTCAGACACAATGTAGACTTAAAAAAACTATAAATTGCTCATCTTATTTATATCCATTACAATTGACCGGGATTGATTGTCATATAAATTAAGAAATACATGCAAAGTTGGCCTGCAGGCCTGCTTTAAAAAAAAAGCTGTATTCTCCCTCTTGCATTGTAAGAAATCGTGATTGTAAGACTTATTCTCAAGTGAAGACACTGGCTAGCTCCGAATATGCAGTTCTGGTCATATAAGAGTTTTTGCATTCCGAATCTTGTATCAATTAAATATACAAGTCTGCCTAGTTAATAAAATTTTGTTAATTTGGGGCTCTCTTATCTTGTCAATTTGGAACAAAAATTTGGTAGTTTTAATCTCAATAACTAGGCAGACTTGTTCTTTGCTCAAAACATATATGCAGTCAATGTTTTTTTTTGGAATGTTGACAGGTGCCGAACCTGTGCAATAATAATTACTAAAAAGTCCTAATTACCACCTCAATTAAATAATTATAGAACAAATCCAAGTACTGGAGCAGGGACCCTAGGTGTGCAATGGGTTACTTGATTCACCCTGTTCCCGAAGAGTTTGCTTGATCCGATATACCGGATTTGTCTATAAAAATACTAATTTTGCGTACAATGGCAAGTAGGGTCGATTCCACAGGGAGCAGGTAGGAAATTATTTCTTTCCAAATTAGTAGAACGAAATTGGGGGATTTTCAATGGGAGGCAAACAAAAATAAAATAAAATAAAACAAACAAAATTCAAAACTAACTCACAAAGCACAATTCACTAAAAATAGCAATTAATAAAAGTTCTACCCAAAGGATCAACTGCTCAGGCACGGTCCAAATAAATGCTCATCGATGCAAAGATATTTCATCCATTTATCACTAGGTTGGTTATAGCCATCAATAAGCTCTGACAACCAGCTCTTCCTTACTTTTTCGACAGTCAAGGTACGACCATTGACTGCTTCTCTAACCAGATAACAACCCTAGGTACGACCGTAGGAATTTAATTACCCAATTGCATTAAAGCTAGAAGAACCCGACCCTAACCAATAAACACGCTAAGAGGGTTTATTTAAGCTAGATCTTGCGTTTTCCCATCATAAAACCAATTATGGTGGTTGCCACGAGGTGTTAACTAAATGAACAATTACGGATTCTATTTAATTAACGTGGCAGTAGGCTATTAAATTAAATCAAATACCCGGCCGTTGATATTCAATTAATAAAATACCCATGAACAATTAATTCAGGAAACGCACGAATAGCAATAAATTGGGAGAAATAATGAAGATTCGGTTAGATCTCACAGATGTGATGGACCGCGCCCTCGCGCCAACCTTTGGGTAGAGGGGGGAATTAGCCGCTCCTCATCATGTCAAGCTCACGCAATTTAATTGATTTCATCCCCGCAAACATCAAAGAATCTGGATTGGTGAAGTAGCGCAGATAGAAAAAGTGAAAAGTCTCGCTTGACTCTGCGTGGGAGTCCGTACTGGATTCCCCAAGTTCAATGCCAAAACCAACGGAAGTTGAATAAATTCGAAAGCGAAAAGCAAAAGAGTCAGACGCAGACGCCAAAAACAAGGGAAAGAAAAGTCTTCTGTGTCTGACCCTATTCGGCCGCAGAAGAAATAAAAGCGTTTGACAAATCTTCCCCTAAGTAGTAGAGAAACTAAGGCTAAGAGTAGTGATGCTTTGAATCTTGCTTTTTCCTTTCTTTATAGCCGCCGTAGGAACTCTCAGACGTCTGGCCCAATTCAAAAGCTAGCCTTTTTGAGTTTTTATCCCATGCTTCTCGCGGTTCACGTGGACCGCAGTCCGGCTTTCGGTTTCGTCCACCTTCTAAGGCGTGGCCACGCCCTGAGACGAAAAGTCTTCTGGAAATTTACCCCGCGAAATCATTTTTCATGCCTACCACCTACAATTCACACAAATATCGAATATAAGTGAAATTCCAATTCTTAGCACCGTGAATAGCCAAAATTAGGACAAAATAACAGTGCAAAATACGCCAAACAACCGTTCTATCAAATGTCTATTACGAAAAAGCCATTTATTTTGTCCTTCTTTCAGGGTTGCCTCCAGCAATAAAGAGTCAAACGTCGAACTTGTAGAACCTTTGATGTAGTCTCACCAAGGAACCATGCATATTAAGGTTAATATCTATTATTGTCTCATTTAATTTAGATTAATAGCTTTTATGTGATCTTGTCAACTCACATTATGTTGCTTGATTTTCTTGCATGCAAAATTCCATGACCAATCTGTCATTAAATACGTACATTACTAGTTACCAACTCAGTTCACCTTTAGAATAAGTGTCATTTGCTTCAAAGTCTTTCATGTTGGCTTATGCTAAATAAGCCTTAAAAATGTACAAAATCTGAATTAGAATGTGTTTGAAAGCATGATGATTAAGTGGTTTCAATATGACATCTATCCCTCATTCTTTGTTTTGGTTCTTCAGTTACATGCACTTAGGACACAACACAAAGAATAAGCCAATTTTATTTTGTCCCATAAAAGTAGTAAATTCTCTATGCTAAAGTATCAGCAACTTATAAGATTAAGTTTAAATGCTGAATTGAATTATAAAACAAGGCCTAAATGGTTTCAATATGACATCAATCCCTCATTCTTTGTTTTGGTTCTTTAGTTACATGCACTTTAGGATACAGCACAAAGAATGTAAGCCAATTTTATTTTGTCCCGTAAAAGTTGTAAATTCTCTATGCTACAACTTAGAAGATAAAAGAGAATGCTAGAATTTTATACTAACCCCTAATTTTTGTATCTTTATTGTGTACCTTTAGCGTATAGAATAGAAAATTTCGGTCACTTCCTTACAAAAAGGTCGTATGTTCAAATCCAATTGTCAATATAAGAATGTGTTGGTAGACAATATGTACCTGTACGGTTGTGTTAGTGGGTAATCTGTAAGAATCCCTGTAAACAATCCATGATTTTAGAAACATGTCCTAACCCGTGGTGTTGATTAAAGCCAACCCCATCCAAACTTTTTGCTACCAAAATTTTTTTTTTTTATTTACTTGAATTCTCCTACTTTGCCTTTGGGAAACAACAAATTATATCCACTTAAATGGATTTGGATGATCCAAATAAATTCAATGGTTTTAAATAGACAACCATCTAAACCCAATTATGTTGGTGGCTTTAAATGGATTATCCATATCATCCATATATATCCACTTAATTTAAAAAAGAGAAAAAACACATTGTGATTGCAAATATTTATAAAAAAGTGGGATGGAATTTTGTGGGTCCATGTATTATTTACTTCATAACTTCCTTATATGCCAAGTTGTCAATAGCATTAATTGCATTTTATTCACTTCTAGTTCTTAGACTTCTTCCATCCTTTTCAAAATTGTATTTTAGTCTCTACACTTTTTTTTTAATTAAACTCTTATATAGTAATGACAGCAAACTTGCACATTCTAAAGTAAAGAAAAACAAGAATGTATCATACAGTGTGAAAGTAATTTTTTATTTTTTATTCTTTTATTTATAATTAGATTTTTCTAACGAGTGTCCCTGCGACATTGGTTAAGATATATAAATGACACCTTCTTTTTTTTTTTTTTAATAAGTGGAAGATCTTGAATCTATGACCTCCTACTTATAATCCTTCTCCCTTTATCATCCAACCCAACCCTCAAAAAAAAAAACACCTAATTTACTAAGTAAATATAAGGTAGCTTGTATATCAATATTATAATAATGAGTTTCATACATTTCTAGGTACTATGTGCTCATGTGATGAAAATATTTTATTTATCAAATAATATAAGACCTTTTATTGGAACTCTATTTTTATTCAAGGCATCCCTCTTGAACAGAGTGCAAAAAATTGGAAAAATAAACTTCCTTCCATTGTAAAGCCATATTCAATTCACCCAAAAGTTATAATAATGTAGCCAAGTTAGTATTTGTTCATTACTTTACGAGATGATACTTTAAGTAATGATTTAAGGTTAAATTGACCACGGTAGTTACATTTTCTTAGAACTAAAATAATTTAAAACTGCTTTTATGAAGAATAAAATGGAGTAATAGCACAAGCATTTGTTATTACCAAAGTTTTCTTGGTGATTTAAGGATAGAATTTGGGGGATCTATATCTTTTTGGAAAAAAACATTTGGATCTTAAATTTAGGATTTGGGAAAGTAAATGGATAAATGGATGGATCATGGTTTTACACTATCCATTTAAATGACATCCATTTATTAAATGGTTTTAATTGGATTGGATCAATTTGATCCACTATCCATTTAACTAAAACTATTTATCGACCATATATCCATTTTGCCACTTTTATATCTCACTATGTATTAACATGAAATCTTATTTACCATAATATATTAGTCAATAGCGTACCGTGTCAGTTTACATTTAGAATTTCATTTCTTCAACTTGTAAAGTTTGCCTGGAAAATTTATTTAAAAAAAAAAAAAGAACAATATTGTCATTGTTTCTGATACCAATTTTAGTCGCGACGGATCTTCTGTCCCACACCCTGTGCCATTCTCTGTCCCACTTTTTATTATATTGATATTTCTCCTTCATAAACATCATGTTTTAGCTCTTTTTTGTTTCCTTATGATCCAATAACTATAAATTCAGTAATACACAAAATTTAACAAACTCAAAAAATCAAAATGTATAAAAATGAGATTTTTTATGAATTTTCTGCTACATTTTTAATTTTCTATTATATATTACTTTTTTGAATCTGTTGTATTTATTTTTTACTGAATTTATAGTTATTGGATCATAAGGAAACAAAAAAGAGCTAAAACATGATGTTTATGAAGGGGAAATAGCAATATAGTAAAAAGTGGGACAGAGAATGGCACAGGGTGTGGGACAGAAGATCCGTTGCGAATTTTAGTGGCGTGATCTGTCAATAATCTTTTGTCTCTATAACTTTTGAATATAACCGACGGTCGTGCTTCAGGCCGGCCGCTGCTGGCGCCTCCACTTGCGACAATTTGTCTTCTTCATTAGTAATGGGACAACAATGATATAAACTATAAAGGCACTCAAATAAAACAAAGGCATTCAAATAAAATAAAGGTAGTAAAACCGGTCGTCAATTTCAAGATAGCTAAACTAAACACAGGTTTGTATAGGAGTTAATCAAGATTTTAGTACTATACCAAACGGGATTTGGTGTAGTGAAGCAGAAAGATGATAGAACGCGTAGGCTTTGTAAGGAGTAATTGCAAAATCCTCAGCTTCTTCCTTCTCTTAATACTAGACTAGATGTACACGAATGGAGTAAATAATTTTATCTTTCATAATTTCGCATCTTTCAATGGAAGTACTCATTCATAGGTGAACAATCTTGGATACAAATTTTGAATCCTTTGAGAAAATGGAGAGTCTGAAAGGAAATGCGCATGCTAAACAAATTTTGAGATCAAGGCATCTAAGCTGAATTCTGGTCCGGATACAAGCTTTCAAGGAAACTTTCACATTAACCAATGAAATTAAAATTGAGTGCAGGCGCAAGGTCTCTTTCAATCAGAATAATTGCTTGACAATAGTCTGATTACTGTAATAAAAAATTTATTAGGTTGCAAACTGATAATATATATAAAAAGGATTCAATATTGACGTATTGTCATTGTTGTGAGACCACTTTTCTTGGTTTAATCTATCAATGATCTTGTCTGCATAATTTTTTGAAATAATCTACAATTCTGCTTCAGGCCGGCTGCTGCTGCTGCACTTGCACTTGCACTTGCGAAGATGTCAGTCACAGTCATTAGTTGGCCTGCAAATATAGATGTCACCGAGTCATGATATTAACCAGCTACGTGCGCACATCAGGAGTACTATCACTATGTATATATGCGATCTAGATAATTTTTTTTTTGATAAACGATATAATATCATACAATGAAATATGCACTAATGTGGCAGAAAATACTTTAATTATATCACAGATATAATAAATCTGAAGAATCACTACATTGTGAAACTCAACAAAGTTGAAATTTAGAATATTTATGTATGCCAACGCTATCTGATTTACTATCCAACTGGTTTAAACTCAAATTGGATGCTGAGATCTAATAAAATGACCTAAGAAATTCCAATGATCTAGAAAAATTCACCCTAAAGTTGATGAAACATATGAAAGTATTCATGTTAAAACATCAATAAATAGATTAACACGAAATGTTCACTAATTAACTATTCATTAGGGATTAGTACCACCTAATTTTTTTCATTTACATGTCCAAAAATCCAAAAAGATTCATCAGATAGCACTCGTCAATGTGTGAAGAATAGGACCAAAAAGAAATACAAGCTTTCATATAAAATACCAGTATAACCCTAGTTTCCCTCAATAAGAAAAATAGTTCAGTTATAAAGGGGTTTCAAGTTAGGTTTGTACAGGAGATATAACCAAGGGTGTTTGCTTGTAATTAACCAAGACTATTGTGTTACATAAGCTGCGGAACGGTAAGATTTTGTACATAGTCATATCATAAAACAGAAATATTGTTCCAAAATTTACATAATTTTAGTGTTCATTTGACATGAACTTTAACAAAATGCCAAGAAATTGGAAAGCAATTTACAATTTTGGCCATAGGTTACCGAGCTAATTTCTCCTCATGTTGAACTTGAATCTCAAATTTCTTTCTCTGCAAAATGATTTTAAGAAGCTAGAAAATGCTAAGCGTGTTATCTCATCAGCCCGGACAACTCAATTAAGATTTTGAATAGATTTAGTAACCAATGGAGCACTTTACCCTAGTTTTAGATATCAACTTCATGTTTCCAACACCTCCCCCACTTGAACAATGATTTACACAACATGTTAATTAAAATTTTCTTAAGTGATGATTTTCTTATGTGACTTAAAACATCCCAAAAGATTTTGTCTCGTAACATTTAGAATTGTGTTCGTAATAGACCAAAAAGCAATGAAGGCTTTCAGATAAATTATTAGTATAGGCAGTGTTGCCTCGACAAGAAAAACAGGTAAGAAGGGTGTTGAATGTTGAGATTCTGAAGGCAAGCTTCAAATGTCCAAATGTCTGAATGATACGTCTAACTGGCTATGAATGCAGACCATACATAAGTTAATAACAATAAGGCTCAAAAAAATAACAATAAAGAGAAAAAAAAATGTTCCATGCCCCCTGTCCCTCCCAATATCAAACGTGTTATCTTGTTTTATTTTTCTCTTTATCTATTATTATTACTATTACTATATTAAAAGTATGGCGAGATTTGGCATTATAAGTTGTAAGCACTTTTTTTATCTTAATTTATGCTGTTTCCATATTACCCCAAGTTATTGTATTTTAATTGTGGTAATAATTAAAATATGAAACATTCCAAATGAATATATCTCAATAATAATGGTAATTAAAATGAAAAATTCCCTATTTAAACTATTTAGCGACCCTCACATTTCATCTCCAATTTTTATGTGCATCAAAGTTTCTTATTCGAAACAATTTCTTACTCAAAATAGTTTGACAACTTCATTAACCACAATTTTAAGATTGTAAAAAAAAATATTAGTATAAAAAAAATAGATGCTCTTAGAACAAAAGAGAATAAGAAAAGAGCCCATATTCATTTGGAGAATCTTGATATGAATATCATGAGACAGGTACATAATTATGTGCCTTCTATCAATATAAAGAAATACTAAAAGTAAAGCAAAAATAAAAGAATCCAACTATTTCTATCAATTGAAACTAAATAGCCATTTTAAGATAATTAAGCTGTATAAATCATTATATTATTATCAACCACAATAACACTTAGAAAAAATGTCAATAATCCAAATTCAACAATGCGCCTCATATTATTCAATTCAAATTCATAAAATTTTTTGTGAAAAGTTCAAGTGGAAAGATATAAAGTAAAATGTTCATGCGAAATTGGATATGAGCACGATTCATATATTTTATTCTTAAATAATTAATTCATTCTAACTATACAATTGCATTTCATTTGTCTTAGCAAGGGAAAATAATATTTAAAATGTTCATACAATTTTTTTTATTTCTTAAAATTTATTGATTTCATCATAAACTTAACTTTGGGGTTTATTTTTAAGTAAGAAAAGGCACGTCTAGACTCTGGTTCATAAACGAGCTTTCCAAAAGGGTAAAGAAAGGGGTGAGTGTGGTGAAAATTATTAGAATGACAAAATCTAACTAATCAATTTATTTATTCTAATACCCCTTTCGAAATTGATTTTACGATTTAAGTCTTTATTTTACTAACAATTATGAATTCTATTTACTAGGCTCACACTTGACATGTATGCATATATTTCCTGTTTAGCAATTTTTTTTGTACAATATTTTTAAAAAATAATATTATGATTTTATGGTAAAAATATTGTGAGTATACAACAACTTTGGTGAAAAATAACCGAATTAGGAATTATTTATCAAAGCTGAATCCATAATTTACCGAAAAGATCAACATAAATTAAAAAAAAAGAAAACTCAAAATAAATTCAAAAATAATTGATCAAAGAGTTCATATTTAGATGGACTTTGGAATAATAATTGGTTAACGAAAATATGACATGTTTTATTATCAGGTAAACAATCAAATTTCACAAATATATATATATATATATATATATATATATATATATATAAAAGACATGTTATATTTGGGTTAATATAATCACGTGCAAAGTACGCGAACTATTGCTAGTTTATTAAATGGATTGTTGATTGAATTCTTGTTGTTAATCTCAAAATTAAATTAAAGTCCTACTTCATTGACATAAGCAATTATAATAACGTGCAAGATTAATCAAAATAATTTGGCAGTATGGTGTGATTAACCCGGTTGCGAAATTAGTGCCGCTAGATGTATTAAAAGATTGTTAAGAGCGTAATTAATGCTGTATTATTCAAACATTTGGACTAATGACTAAGTGCAATGGAGTCGTTTTCTATAATTTTTTTAAAAATAATCCAAGAAATGTCCATTGACTATTTGTCCTTTCTTTTCTATATACTAGCAATCTATCACCAGAGCAAGAGAAGAGCACTCGATTGTGAGGTTTTGCAGTTCTTATCTCCTTTCACATTTGAGAGTTGTCTCATCTCTAAATTGAGATCTCTGCTGGTTCTCTTATTAATCTTTGATTAGATGGCCTCCAATACTATAGTATTACTTGCATTTCTTCCGCTTTGGATCGGATGCTTTCCGTCCAATTTTCAATTTAGTTGAAATCACAAGGAGTTATGATGTAGGTTTTTAAATCAAAAAAGAATTAAATTAAACGTTTGACAAAATACAAGAAGTTTTTGAATTTTACCCTTTTAATTTTGATTGAGATATGTGATTCCTCTGTTTTCCCAGACAATAAATATATTAAAACTTTATCATCTTATATATTAATAGGTTTTAAATTATAGAAATTACATATATAAGTGATATTCCATATATAACTAGGAAGATGTGTTGTTATTATTATTCAAACTTTTAAAATTTTCAAAAATTATCAAAATTATAGTACGACAAAATTTTATTATTTATAAGGTTATGTGAAAGGTCAAAATATTTTTCACAATATTTTAAAATATATAAATACAAAAAAATTTTAAATTATACATATAATCATGTATTATACAAGTATATTATGAGTACTTACCAACTAAGATGCTAAGTTTTAATCATTAATAAAACATTTTATTATTATTTCAAATAAACTTCCTAGTATTGGTTTGGTATAAGTTTTTTTAAGCAAAATAATACATTTGCGCCATAAATTAGTAAGTTTTGGTCATTAATCAAATTTACTATGTTATAAGTAAGAATTACTATTTATGTATGAAAACTTACTATTACTTGAACTAAACTTACTCTCCCAAAAGTATGTTTGGGATATAAAATATTAATTTATTTTTTAAAAAAGTAAGTTTCATCTTTATTCCAATTTACCTTTTGAGACACAAAAGTTACTAATTATTACGGTTAACTTACTATTTTAGATAAGAAACTTGCTTCCTTATTTTTAGGCATTATCCTATTTAGTGAATAGGTCAAACATGTAATCAAATAGTCGCTAAAAGTATAATAACCTGTTATATCAGATAAAAACTGTTTAGTTACCATAACTATAGTTACTACAACATTTTCCAACTTCTATTTGTACCATTCAAGCAGTTGGACTAGTGGATAACGCATGTGCAGTGGGTCTTTTTTTCTTTCAATCATCCAAGAAGTATCCAATGACTATTTGTCATTTACTTTCTGGACACTAGCAATCAACGTGCAGAAAAGGGGAGAGCACTTATTTTTGAGGTTTTGCAGATCTTTCTCGTCTCCTTTCATATTTGGGAACTGTTTCATCTCTTAAATTGAGATCGATACATTCTGGTTCCCTTGTTGATCTTCCTTTTATTAGATGGCCTCCACTAGTATCACTTGTATTACTTCCATCTTGGATGATCTGCAAGCGCTGGATTATCCAGAATTTCCAAATTGGCCGCAGAAGTACCTGAGACGCATGAGACACATGCGAAGATATCTGAGAACATTTCTTCTGTGTGCGAGAAAATACAGCAACCATGATGTGCAATTACTATTTGACAACAAAAAGAACCAGGCAGATAATCATCATGCAAGCCTAGAAGCTCTGGCAGTTCGGATTGGAGATGTTATTCCCAAGTGGGCAAAGGAGATCCAATCTTCTGATCAGCCTTGGAAAGTGGTCCATGATTTAGAAAAAGACATGGAATCCTTCGAACAAGAAATTTGCGAATGGTACGTCTTTTTCTTGGGTTCCTCGTCACGGCAGTCCAGTAATTCGGTCGTTCGAAAAGATGACCTTATGGAATTCATGGATTCTCTTCTGGAGAATCTAGTGAATTATCTTCCAAGGAGTCGGCTGCCACATCAAGTTGGACTAATTAAAGCCCTTGAAGAGAAGCTGGCGTTCATGAAAAACTTCATCCGTTTTCTCACACTGCATGGCGTTGAAAACACAGAATTGGGACCTTTGTTGGTTCACACTGAAGCTGTGGCTATCAATGCAGCAGGCCTCTCTTATAAGTTCCAGTTTAAGAAGGGTTTCGGATCGCCCAAGGATATCAAGGAAAGCATTTCGGAACTGCCGCAGAAGATTATTCCTGTTGAACCGCAAGTCCTTGAGACTTGTATCAAGGCCCTGATTGCTTCAAAATTATCAAGACAATCATACGGAGATACAGATGAGCGCATATTGAGAGACTTCTACCATTCTCTCCTGTGTAATCTTTGGGAGAAACTAAAGCATGGTACTTGTCCTGTGATTTTGCGTCAACTACAAATGTTTTACGAGGGGCTCAATTCCTTGAGAACCATTTTGAAGGAGAAGCCAAAGGAGTTCGATGAGAAAGTAAGAGATCCTACTCGAGTCGTGAAATGTTATGGAGGAGATTTTATTTCCCCACTCTCTCTGAATGCAATCAAAGACGCCATACAAGCCAAGGATATGGATATCGTGTGTTCTGAGTTATTGGAAATAATTAAGCTCATCGATGCAGTAATCACAGAGAAGTGTCCAGAATCATCATCATTCACTTTTCCTACGACCAATGGACTGGGCTTTGTTGATTCCCTTCTAGAAAAGATGATGGATGTGACAAGTTCTGAGGCCGGCTCGATTGCTTTGATCGATCATCCAATTCAAAAAGTCCAGGAAGTACTTGTTTGTTTACGTTCTTTGCTGTGGAAAATTGTGGAGCTGCAAAATGAAGATGAGGAGGTCCAGGCAATTTGGAATCGTATTGTTGGGGTGGCATACAGGATAGAGCTTTTTATTGACTCCTTAATAACTGGAAATATCTTAGATTCTTCTTCAATGTCCATTCATTCCATTTTAGAAGAAATGAACATCATTAAAGCTGCGGCCTTGAAGATTTGTGATAGCGACAGACTTGGTGGAAAAGTTAAGGAAGTAACGAAGAGATTCAATCACATGCCACAAGAAGGAAGTAAGCCAATAGTCAATGATGTGGTGGTGGGATTCGAGGATGAGACGGCATCGATAATCAATGGACTCAGATATGGATCACGCCAAGTGAAAATTGTTTCCATTGTGGGTATGCCGGGATGCGGTAAGACAACTTTGGCTAGAAAAGTGTACAATGATTCTTCAGTGAATTCCCATTTTCAAGAGCGTGCTTGGTGTACTGTTTCTCAAATATATCAAAAGAGAAATCTGTTGCTTCAAATTTTGACTTGTATTGAGTCCAAGCTTCCTGAGGATGTTTTTAAGATGGGTGAAGAAGATCTGGCTCTTCAAGTCAAAAGACGTTTGCTGAAAAACAGATATCTCATTGTTTTGGACGATGTATGGGACATTGATGCATGGAACGGATTGGAAGCCTCATTCCCTGATGATGGAAATGGAAGTAGAGTTATCTTGACAAGTCGGCTCCGTGGTGTTGCTCCGCAAGCCAAACTCGACCATGAACCGTATTCTCTTCCTCAACTCACTCCTAATGAGACCTGGGATTTGCTAAAAGGGAAGTTATATCCTGGACAAGATTTGGCTCCTCCAGAACTATGTGAAATTCGACAGCAAGTCGTGGAAATGTGTCAAGGACTACCTCTTACGGTTGTCATTCTTGCCGGAATTCTCTCAAGGATGGACCGATATGGTTGGAAAGAAGCTGTGGAAGGTTTAAGTTCAAGGAATGTTTCTAGTACGGAACAATGTACCGCTACATTAGAGCTGAGTTACAAACATTTACCTGATACTTTGAAGGCATGTTTTCTTTATTTTGGAGCCTTTCCAGAAGACCATGAACACAATACCAAGAGGTTGATTTCTCTATGGGTCGCTGAAGGACTTGTTCAAAAAACTCAGCTCAAGAGATCAGAGGATGTGGCAAATGATTACCTGATGGAACTTATTAGCAGAAGCTTAGTCATAGTTTCGAAACCAAGATCCATTGATGGGGTCAAAGCTTGTCGCATTCACGATTTGTTATATGAGTTTTGTGTGACAAAAGCCAAAGAAGAAAAGCTTTTGCAGCGGGTACGTAGGTATGATGACTTATCTGCTTTCACTGTGCCATGCTACCTACGCCGCTTATGCATTATTGATTCTAAGGTCGAGCACTTTGACAACTTGAGGTTATTTTCTCCTGCCATACGCAGTCTATTATTATTCAGTCACAATGAAGACAGTATTAGTTTTGACCTTCGATTCATTTTTCACATCATCAAACTTGTCAAAGTGTTAGATTTGAGCCAAATTGGACTCGACCCCTTTCCTAGAGAGGTAGAACTGCTTGTTCACTTGCGCTACTTGGCAATTCTAGGTCGAGGTAAAATCAGTCTCCCATCATCAGTATGCAATCTCCCGAATTTGGAAACTTTGATTTGGCAAAATTCTTCAACTCATCGTTCAGTTTCACTACCAGATACCATATGGAACCTGAAGAAACTAAGGCATTTACAACTAATTGATGAGGTCGATAAGCATTATTGTTTTTTTTTCCCTAGAGACAATCTTGACAACTCGTCACAGTTGCGTGACTTAGATTTCTTGTCCTGTTTGTCTCTCGATCCTGAGGAAAACATCAGCAAGCTGTTGAGAAAGTTTCCAAATATCCGCAAGCTGAGATGCTCTGTCAATCTGAAGCCAGATGTTCAATATCATGTAGCAATGAATTGTCTAAGTCAGTTGGAATCACTCAGTCTGAGTTGCGTTATTTACGGCGGTGACCGATATCAGTTAGATTTCCAATTTCCTTTGACTATTAAAAAATTGACCCTATCTTATTTTCGCTTGCCATGGAGCAAAATGGCAGCAATTGGAAATCTACCCAATCTTGAGGTGCTCAAATTACTCAAACAAGCCTTTGAGGGGGAAATATGGGAAATGGAAGTAGAGAAGTTCCCTAAAGTTCGTTTCTTGAAATTAGCTTCCTTGAACATTGTGAAGTGGACAGCCTCCTCCGAGTATGAGTACGAGGAGCAGTACTATTTTCCTCGTCTCCAGAAGCTAGTATTGGATCGCTGTGGAGCGTTGCAGGAGATCCCTTCTTGTTTGGGAAATAGTTATGCCCTTGAAATAATTGAGGTGTCAAAATGTCCCAGCTGTACCAGTTCATTGGAGGAAATTCAGGAAGAGCAAAGAAGCAATGGATATACCGATCTGAAGATCCTTACCTCATAATGGACGATTGATCTTCTCAAGTAAGTTTTTTAAGTCCTTAACTTATGTACTGCTACGGGTTATGTGTATCTGTTTAGCATCAAGATCAAGTTGTTCTTTTTCTTAATAGTTTTTCTTTTTCTTTTTTGTAATTAGTACTGGAAAGCTGCAAGTTTTTGGAGGAGATCCCTTCTTGTTTGGAAAATCTATCAACTCTTGAAATAATTGAGGTGTCTAAATGTGCCAACCGTACCAGTTCAGTGGAGCAAATTCAGGAAGAGCAATTAAGCAGGGGAAATACACTGATCTGAAGATCCTTATTTCATGATGGATGATTGATCTTCATTCTACTTTTCTTTTTTAATCCTTTACTTCTGCACACATACTGGTTATGTTGTATCTGTTGAGCATCAATCAAGATCAAGTTGTTCTTGTTTTCTTTGCAAGTTTCTTGTTATTCCTGTGACCGAATCTTGTATTTTTTCAATAGTAGTGCTGTGCTCGCACAACTGAGTTTGCAAATTTTCCAAGAACTTATTGGTTTGAACTTTGAATTACAATAATATTCTATTGGGAGATTTCCGGTAGTTAACAAAATAACTTTTGATACAAGCATATACCAAAATTGATACAAGCACATTCCAAAATTGATTGTTGTACAAAATGAAGGAGGAAACCCAAAAAAAAAAAAATTCTTAAAACCCTCCCTAGATTCTTTCTGTTAACTACTAGACTTTAGATTCGAACCTTGAATCTAACATCAAGGAGAAGCCAAGTTAAGAGAGTTAATTGTGCTAACTTCACTTGAGCATCGTCATAATCCTAAAAGCTCTCTTTATTGTTTTAGAAAGATTATGAAACTTTTTGTAAAGTTGTTTATTAAACGTTTTAAATTGTTCTAAAATTGATATCTTGAAAACTATTGTATAATTTTCAAAATACAAAAGGCCTCCCAAAATAGGTAACATTCAGGAAAAATGTAGAGGGCAAGGTAAAAGTGGAACATTTTTTAAGAGATTTTAGCATAATTTTTAGGGCCACCCCAACTTATATAGTTTAAGGGGAAATAATGGCATCAAAGATGGACCTGGAAGGGCTCCTCCAAGTCCAGATACTCCTATCCAAAGATTTAGATAATTCTCCTGTTCATCCTTAAAATTCTAAAAATTTTCAAAAAGCCCTTTAAATTTGAATATTTTGGAGCCGCAACTATATATTTTAGTTTGCCAAAAAATCTACTCATATTATCTCTACCTTACCCCTGTATACTTTTGTTGTGGTTCTACAAGCGAAACACATTACATGAGCGAGTAGCTAAAAGTGAATTTATAGTATCCTAAAACATAAAAAACAGTTTTAGGTGACCGAAAGAAAATAGTACATACATTCTCTCTCATGCTGCGTTTGGATTCAAAATTTGATGAATAATTTGAAATTCTCTCAAATTCCTGTAGTTGTTTAGATTATTTAGTAAGAATTTGAATTCATAAATCACCAATTATTCAAATATTTAATATATATTTTGATAATTGGTGAATTATAAAGTCAAATGCTTCTTAATGAATCCAAATAATTGAAGTGATTTGGATGAATTTCAAATCTTTCATTAAATTCGTCAATCCATATGAAGCCATAAAGTTTTTTCACGACTGTATTGCATTGAAAACAGCTTTGCAAGTGATCTAACAAACAATAAACAAAAAATTATGCAAATAATAAATTTATTCTGGTAGTTTCAAAGAAATTGGATGGCAAAGAACCACTTCAATACTTGTTAAATGATTCAAACTCGACAGAATTCAAAATGCCTTTGCGCTAACGATGCTGAGTATATATGTTAGAGGCAAACTACCAATTTATAATTTGAAAATATACGGTTGAAGATTCAAAACATTTTCATCTTAATTTAACATAATAAATAGTGATGCATTTCCTCCTAATGACAAAATTAAAGTAACCAAACTTGGAAAACTTACATAAGCAAGTGTTGAGGTAGCCCCAAATGCAGCAAAATGTTTGAAACAATGAGGAAGTATGATTATGTAGTCACTAATTAAAAAGGTTCATAATCTATGCTATCCCTGTCCATCTTGTAATCAATCTGAGACTAGAAATTCAGCTAGCAACCGTACTAAATATGCAATAAAATCATTTGATGCTAATATCACTTAATCCACCAAACCATCCAGGCTCCAGATCTGCTCGAAAGTTGACTCTAGAGGGTGGTTGTGAAGCAAGTAGAGCCTCCTTAATGTTGTTTAGGATTCCTTTGTCATAGGGGTTTCCAGAGCTCACATACTTTTGGTGAAAATGCTCATAAGATGTCTGCACGAGGCATAATATAGAAATTCCATCATAATTTGTTTAAGCAGCTATTTAGACTGGCTTTCCCCTTCTATGTTTATATGCCAAAGCAGAAATTTCCTCAAAGCTGTGCACTTTAAATAATTGTTGTACCAAAAAATTCGGTACTGTTCTCAAAAGAATTGGCCGTTAATTAATCTATTTGACATACATGAAATACAATCATTAAAGAAAAATAGGCACTTATTCAACTTTGAGATAAACCGTGATGATATAAGTACTGTTGGCATAAATGAAAGTATAAAGGGCAAACCTGGTTTATAGCAATTAGATAAACATGATAACAAGAAAAGCCAGCAAGAAAGCACATGGCTACAAAACTGAATAATGTCAATGCCACTGTCTCCGGGTCATTTCTTAGCAATCCAATCAGCCCATTTCCATCTCCGGGCAATTTGTGATGTAGAGATTTGCATGAGAAGATGAATATGAAGGCAAACAAGAGCAATCCTGTCAATAGAAATGTTACGTGAAGCCGATAATTCCTCTGCATTTTGAAAGAAAAAAATTAGAAAGTTATAGTCAGTAAACTAATTTTAATGCCAGAAGGACTTGCAGGGCTGTCACCGTACATACCAGTCCCACACAATGCCCGATCCAGGGGCAATGGTGATCTAATTGTTGGATGCAATTGTTACAAGTTGCACAATGACAAGTTCTTGGCGGACGATAAATGTTACAAATGTTACAATACTTCAACTTCACCTCTATCCCATTTATGACAACTACCCTTGATCTCCTTCTGCGTTTACCAGCATCAATTGTTCCTAGATCATTTCTAGGAATTATACCAGGATCAATGGTACTGACATATACCAAGTTCACAAGAACCTGCATTGAGGGCAATATATAGTTACATCAGCAGAAGGGCATTCGGTTACGTTCACAACTTTCTCATACAAGAGTGTGTGTTTGTGTGTATGAAATTTAGTTTAGGACTAACAATTGTCGTCAAAATTGAAGATGTTACGATGATGGCCGGATTCCTTATGTCACTTGCAACATGAACCGCAAATGTCCAACTTGATAGAGTAATAGCAATGGCAGTTAAAATCAGCCCTTTTGGATCCGGACCACAAATCAGTCTCCCCTTGAAAAAGAATACCTACATTCAGAATAAGACGTCCAACATCAAATCCTCCATTTTTTTTTTTTTTTTTGCGTAAGCATCAAATCCTCCATTTCTCCTTTGATTTAAACCAATAAACTAAAAACTTTATCAAGATTCAGCAAAGTGCAATGATAAGAAATAGCTTTGGAATGTAGAGCAAGAGCAAATGGAGGATTACATTGTTTCCAGGCCAAAAATGGTAAACTCTTGCTTGTTCAAGTTCGTCGCCGCCTCGACAAAATCGAAAAGATTTTTCTTGAACCACCCTTTTGAACCCAATTATTTTCTCCCAAAGAGAAGAAAGCAGTTTCTTGCTTTTTGCTTGAAAACCAACTTCAGAATTCTTATCTACCTTCTTTCCTGATGACATAGTACTTTCTGTAGGTTGATCAATTTCTAATGAGGCAGCATTATCGATAGCTTGAGCGACTGAAGAATTTAGGCTGCCGTCTTTCTCTTCACTCGCCATCCTCTCCATTCTCTCTGTGTTTCTACTATCTAGACTCAAATTAAGAACTTCAATTGGTAGATGATAACCAACCCGGTTGAAACTTGTGACTGGAAAAGATATTTCAGAAAACTGGAAGCGGTTACTATTTTTGTCTTCATTAGGTCCAAGCCATCGGGTTAAAGCGTGCACGCACTACCCGGATGCAACATAAAGGAAAAAAAGCCTGTAAACTCACTGATCCATTTTGCACACAGGGGAGGAACCCACTGAAATGGATGGGTCAGCGGATTCCCAGTGGATGCTAGATTGAACCAGTAGATCGCTATAATAAATTTGGGTGTGTTTGGATAGGAGATTATTATAGTTATTATTTGAAATAATGACTATAATATCTTTTGTGATATGATATATGTGAGATAAAAATTTGTATTGAAAAATGTGTTTGTAATGCAAGTAAATAATTTTTTGACAAATAGCTGCAATCGAAACATAGCTGTAGTTTTTTAATACAAAATATGTCGTATGACATCACTAAATAATGTTATAGTAAATTTTTACTTAATTTAACGAGTTATAGAATGCTAATAATTGTGAGAGTTATGACAAATAAAAATGTAATTAGTAATCTACCCATCCTTAGTTTTAGTATGAATCTTGTTAAGAAGTTATAAGGATACAAATGCCATTCAGAGTGACCTTCGTTTTGAGAATTAATTGTTGCAATATATCATTTTGTTAATATATTTCTAATTTTTAAAACAGATTTTGAGCAACAAGTTTTAGTAAAAATTTCCAAATGAGTTTTTGTCCACCAACGCCTGGATAGTTCCCAGTAGGAAAGGCATGAGCAAAGCCTTCCTTAACAATGGAATACTGCAATTCGCCGATTGTTGCACCAGACTCAATGCAAGCACTATTTCCTTCAATATCAAAGCTAATTGACCTAAGTCAAGTATGATGAATGGAACTTCAGACCTATAGGACGTGCCCTCGAAATCATGGCCGCCACTTCGAATCCTCATTTGTACTCCATTTCGTTTGCAGCACATGACTGTTGCTTCAACGTGATATATAGTATTCTAGAGGAGTGATTATTGCCAAAGGTTTTGCTTTTGTGCTTGATACAGAGAACCTAAGATTTTGGATTGAAGATTCCACTATGGCTAAATAAGAAGAGTTGTTGGGGAGATAAAAGAACATTCAGAGCTGAGATGTTTGATGACATGAAGCTATCAGGAATGGAACTTGAGTATGATGATGGAATTAGTAAGGAAAACAAGGCAGTGAATAACAGAAACAACAGAACTTTAGATGTTTCTGTCACCATTTTGGACTATGATTCCCATTAGACACAATGTAGACTCAAAACAACTATGAATTGCTCATCTTATTTTATATCCATTACAATTGATCGCGACTTATTGTCATATATATTAAGAAATACAGGCAAAGTTGGCCTGCAGGCCCGCTTTTAAAAAAAAAAAACTGTATTCTCTCTCTTGCATTGTCAGAAATCGTGATTATAAGACTTATTCTCGAGTGAAGACACTAGCTGGCTCCGAATATGCAGTTCTGGTCATTTAAGATTTTTTGCATTCCCAATCTTGTATCAATTAAATATACAAGTCTGCCTAGTTAATGAAATTTGTTTATTTGGGGCTCTCTTATCTTGTCAATTTGGGACAAAAAATTTGGTAGTTTTAATCTTAATAACTAGGCAGACTTGTTCTTTGCTCAAAACATATATGCAGTCAATGTATTTTTTGGAATGTCTATTACGAAAAAGCCATTTATTTTGTCCTTCTTTCAGGGTTGCCTCCGGCAATAAAGAGCCAAACGTCGAACTTGTGGAACCTTTGATGTAGTCTCACCAAGCATGTTAAGGTTAATATCTATTATTGTCTCATTTAATTTAGCTTAATAGCTTTTATGTGATCTTGTCAACTCATATTATGTTGCTTGATTTTTTTGCCTGCCAAATTCCATGACCAATCTGTCTTTAAATACGTACATTACTAGTTACCAACTCATTTCACCTTTAGAATAAGTGTCATTTGCTTCGAAGTCTTTCATGTTGGCTTATGCTAAATAAGCCTTAAAAATGTACAAAATCTGAATTAGAATGCGTTTGAAAGCATGATGATTAAGTGGTTTCAATATGACATCTATCCCTCATTCTTTGTTTTGATTCTTCAGTTACATGCACTTAGTACACAACACAAAGAATGTAAGCCAATTTTATTTTGTCCCACAAAAGTTGTAAATTCTCTGTGCTAAAGTATTAGCAACTTAAAAGATTAAGTTTAATTGAATGAATTGAGCTATCAAACAGATTCTAAATAGTTTCAATATGACATCAAACCCTTGTTCTTTGTAAATTCTCTATGCTACAACTTAGAAGATAAAAAAGAATGCTAGAACTTTATACCAACCTCTAATTTTTGTATCTTTATTGTGTACCTTTGGCATATAGAATAGAAAATTTTGGTCACTTCCTTACAAAAGATTGGATGTTCAAGTCTAATTGCTAATATAAGGATGTGTTGATAGACAATACGTACCTATAAGGCTATGTTGGTGGTCAATCTGTAAAAATTCCTGTAAACCTTCCATGGTTTCGGAGGCATGCCCTAACCCATGGTGTTGATTAAAGCCAATCCCATCCAAACTTTTTGGTACCAAAAATTTTTGTTTATTTACTTGAATTCTCCTACTTTGCCCTTAGGAAACAACAAAAAAAGGTGGCGAGTATGTTTTCCCTTTTTTTTTGTAAGCCTTTCAATATTTTGTGGTCAATTTCACTCTTTCATTTTTTTTTTAAGTATTGACTTGGAACATTTAATAGACTCAAATCTATTTACACTGGTTAAACAAATTAGTCTGCTTTAATTCAAGACTCAAGAAATACAAAAACAGCTAAATATATTTTCAAAAACTATTGACACATTTTACTATCTTTTTTTTTTCCGAACACGATAGATTTATTTCTATTTTATACTATGAAAAGGGGTGTGACCCATTAGGGCCAAGAGGGGGATTTGGAGGGATTGAACGACCACCAGTTCAGATGGTTGCGTAACCGTTGGCAAAACATTTCAAAAAGCTCTCTGGATTTTAGAATGCAAGTCAAGGGACTTGATCTCTTGATCAGCTACACCCACGTAAAGCCTTAAGACTCTCTTGGTGACTAACTAATCAAAATAGTTAGTTGACACATATTACCAACACCTTTTGATTTTACAAACACTCATTTCCAATAAAAGTTGTATGATAAATTTTCCATTTGGAGCCATATCTGGGTCTTGTAGTTGTACCAGACGATCTATACTGATGTGTTCCTGCCCCAAATCCATCAATAATTGGGCTATTGCCCCCACAGGAGTGGTCTAGCGGTAAGCGGGCTTTTAAGAATCCTTGAGGTCTAAGGTTCGAATCTTATCCTGGACTTAAATCCCTGTGACTCGTCCAGGGTCGCTGCGGGGGCCGTGATGCACTCTTCCGGTTTGATGTGCTGGCTCAGATCCTAAGAATTCGAGTTGAATATGTTCCGGGTTACCAAAAAAATAATAATAATAATTGGGCTGTTTTACCTTCGGCCCAGTCCAAACCCACTTTTACTGCTTAAATTCAACAACAAACAAATAGCTCCTTAAACCCCCTCCCCACCAAAACCTTCAAATTCCGGTTGTTTTGACTCATCCCAATGCAGCCGAGCTGAAGTTGAAAAAGAAGAAGAAAGGGGAAAAGTCCAGATTCCAGAAAACGCTAAATCACCATGGAAGATCGAAGCAGCAAGTTCAAGCTTGCACTTTCAATCACAGTCGCGGTGGCGATCTCCATCATTTTGGCAGTACAAATTCGAAAAAACAGAAGGCAAAAACAGAAGAAACAATCGAAATCTTGCTATCTCGATACAGAATCTCCTAGAAAACCTCAATTCAGTTTCAAACGCGTTGTGGCAGACAATTCTTACTCTCAATTCAAGCATTTGAAGCTCCAGGAAGCTGCCGGCGCCGCCAATGGTAAATTTGAAGAGGTGGAAAAAAGGAAAATTTTAATTTTGTTTGGAAATGTTAATGAAATTAGCTTCTTTTAATTTGTTTTGGCAGGGGATTATGTGAATGTGCATCCGTACAAGGCGGAGATTGGGGAATTATTGAAGAATTTGAACGCTGAATTTGTGGAACTTTTTAGTGGGGAAGTGGAAATGATTGGGGATGAGGCTGATAATTATGTTTGGGTTGAAACGAAGTCGCAGCTGGAGGATCTTGCTGAGGTGTTGAGTAAAGAGAAAGTGTTTGGTGTTGATACTGAGCAGCATAGTTTGCGATCTTTCTTAGGCATCACATCTCTCATTCAGGTATGGATACTTGTGTTTGTATTTGGAAACGAATGCCTTTCGAGTATGTGAGGAGTGAAAATTTTACACATTTGTGTAAAAAAATTTTCAAATTGTTCAAAATGGTATCTTTTTCCTGTACAATACAATGCAAACTGGGTTCTATTGGATTTTTCTGAAAAAAAGAAAGGGTAAACTTTTAATGTTCATGTGTATGTGCTGATATAATGTTGGTAGATATGGAAAACCATAGAAATGTCTTATGTCTTCTTAAAAGAAATAAGCATCTAAGTGCTAAGGTGGATGTGTATTTGCATCCCTGAGGCATAATACTGTACTCAGTTAATTCATAGATATAGAATATATGAGCTTTTGTGTTTAATGTGAGGTTTTTCTTGAATAGATATCGACAAAAAGTAAGGACTATCTGGTGGATACAATTGCCTTGCATGATGTGATGGGAATTCTTCAGCCCGTGTTTGCTGATCCTCTAATTTGCAAGGTAATTTAGTACACATGGTATGGTTGATTTAATTTATTTTTTATTGCTTGTAGTGAATCTTCTTCTTCAACTTATAACTGGTATACAACTACTTATAAATAGCCAGCTGTCATTAAATTTTAAATTTTGAAATTTGAACATCCCATTTTTCTTTCTCAAGAAATGTGTAATGATCCACACTTAAAAGAAAAGAAAAAGGAAACACGTTTGAAAGAAAAAATGTTGATATTTGTGGAATAGTAAGTATACGTGAATCAACATAATATTAGTTCAATAGGAGGCTATTGAACTTGTCGGATGACAGCTAAAGAAAAAGGCCAGGATTTTATAAAATGATTGCTTCTATGTTTATTGAGTTGTTTATGAACTCAAAAGTAAAGGACTTGTTTGCTTCTACTTGTCATACATGGTTGGTTATCATTTCAGTTGTGTCTTAGGAGGTGAGGAGGTAGTTTGCCAACATGAAACCCTATTCTTGTCCTTTTCTATTTTAAGAACTGAATTGAGCTACTTGATACTTTAACCGGACTTGACTTGGTAGCTTCATTTGCCAACTAAGCATCAAGAAGAGTTAGCAATCATTAACTTTTCAAACTGGAATCAAACTCAGCATGATAAGCATACAACCTAGTATTTATGTGTAAAAAGGTTCAGGCGACTCGAATTCAACTCAAGCTTGGCTCAATAATGACCCTTTCTAATCATCTGGATAATGATCACATATTCAAACTCATTAAAATGGTAAAAAAAAATCTCAAAAACTGGAATGTTTGGCTTAATTAGGCTCATTCGCATCCTTAAAGAAACACAGTATGCTCTGGACTTCCTTGGCACCATCTACCTCTTTGATGGTAAGATGGGTCGAAGTACCACGGTTAAGTATAGTTTGCATAATACTTTAATCTGAATAGAAATGACAATAACGAGAAAGGCTACTCTTTTAATCCGCTGATCAGACTTGGAGAAAGGAAGTTAGATGTCTTGTAGTGAAATAGCAGAATGGATTTGTTTTATGTATAATTTATCATTATTTGCTTCCACTGCTTTGCATTATAACTTTCTCATCTGCTTCCTATTATCTATGATTTTCTCATAGACATGCATATAGAGGAGAATCGGGGGCATACATGGAGTGGCTTTCTAGATTAACCAGATAATCATCTACATCCTTTCATCAATGATTTTAGCAATATATCTCGTGGAAGTGAACAATGCCTTTTCATATTTTGATGTCAATATTGAAACAAAAGATTTTATATCAGATATACTCGTTCCATATTTTTCTGCTTTCCTTGTATATTATGGTGATGCTTCACAACAAATCGCATTGATGCCAATTTAATTTGTTCTTACCACTGATGTAGGTGTTCCATGGAGCTGATAATGATATTCTCTGGCTTCAAAGAGATTTTCATATATATCTGGTTAATCTATTTGATACAGCAAAGGTGAGCTACCATCATGATTTAGTATGCCTTTCATTTATCTCATGTCTCGTGCCTTTGATGGGATTGAACAGAGAGTTCAAGTAGAGCGTAGCATCTTGCTTGTTGACTTTGACATTTGGAGTTGTATAATTCAGGCATGTGATGTGCTGTTGAAACCACAAAAGTCATTGGCATATTTGCTTGAAGCATATTGTGGAGTTGTTAAAAATAAACTGTTACAGGTTAGCATCTTTCTTTCCTGTCTCTCAATTTTATGAAAATTTCTAAAGATCATCTGTTTTGGCGAAACAAGTAGTGACTTCTCGCAATAGCAAAATATACAAGAAAAGAGAATAAGATTATCTGGATAAATTAGATACAAGATGGGGGAAGTTGGATTAGCATAATCAACTGGATTTGGTTAGCATCGTAGTTGGATCTTAAAAGTATTTTATAAACTAAAGCCTGTTATACTTTGGCCAACTCTGATGGACTGGAAAATTGAAATTGCTTAGGGATTCAAATATTGTCTATCTTGCTTGACCTTCTTTTCCTATGTTACCAATTGGTAGCATCATAAGTTGTAGTAAGAAATTTAGTATTGAAATAAATGATTAATTGTGATGTAGAAGACAACGCTGCATATCAG
This sequence comes from Coffea eugenioides, assembly GCF_003713205.1. Classification (NCBI taxonomy): domain Eukaryota; kingdom Viridiplantae; phylum Streptophyta; class Magnoliopsida; order Gentianales; family Rubiaceae; genus Coffea; species Coffea eugenioides. Next base: position 38,067,763 of record NC_040039.1, read on the forward strand.
TTTTTGATCACATGTTTTAGCTGGCAAAATTTTGCTACTTTTATTGGTGTCTTGGTTCACCTAATGGGGTTTGTTTCACCACTTAAAATGCAGCGAGAAGACTGGAGACAGCGTCCCTTACCTGCAGAGATGGTGCAATATGCACGTACAGATGCACACTATCTTTTGTATGTAGCAAATTGTCTTACTTCAGAGCTCAAACTATATGGAACAGGTACGCAACGTACCTACTCTTGTTGTACAAAATTTGAAATTATGTGTTGATTGTAGATTCTATGACTTCTCTAGCATTCATGCTTTAAATTTTTATGGTATTCTAAAATTGATCATACTTTTCTCCAACAATAAATTACTGAGAGTTTTACAAGTCAACAGTTGAGAACTGGTTTATATGATGGATTTCTAAAATATATAATTTGAAAAGAAACATTGTGGAGTAGCCACTACACGTATATATATAGTGAAATTAGCTAACATGTGTTTCTATCAGAAAACTACTATGGAGTCAGTGAGTCTGACAAACCAATAGTATCTAATGCATGAATCTACTTGGAGTTGATTAATAGCTGTAATACATAGCTTTAGACTTCGTAAACCCCCAGAACACTTCATCCAAGTGTCTATGCATGTCAAGATTTCTTTTCAGTTTCTAAAGTAAATAAATAAATAATGAATAAAAATGAGAGCAAATTTTACATGCACTGACAGTGTATGCACCATCACCGTTGGATGTATTACACATGTCCAAAATTTGAATTTCAAGTTCAAATTTACATTAGTTGTCATTCATCCAAGGTTGGCAGCGTGTACACTTTCAGTGTATAATAGATTAATCCTAAAAATAATTTGAAAAATCCTGGAAATAGGAGTTGTTATTATCCATAAGGAGCTTTCCAGTCAGTTAGAAGCTTGCTTATTCCTTTCTTTCCATACTTGAGCTCACACGAGCTGACTTCCAGGCCTTTTCCCCTCTGTATTTCAGGCTTTTCTGGTGCCACTGTTCTATGAACTCTTTGTAAAAAAAAAAAAGTCGTGTATGTAAAAAAAAGTTGTATTTTATACATATTGTAGTTTTCAAAATATTATTAAACATAATAGTGCACCAAAACTCATCTTTGTTGCTTTATATATATGAAGATCATAATCTGGGTACATTTTTGTCAGCAGAGTCAACATTTTCAGTATGTATCATTCTTTGGATCTGTTAGTCACATGATGGTAAACATTTAGAAGGTTATCTATATCCCTAGAAACCCAACTGGATGGAGACACGATCATCTGGTTCAAAAGTTGAATTAATTCAAATGAAGTTGAGTTACTCAATCCAAATTACTCGTTAGTTTCTCAGAGTATCAGCCTTTACTGCAAAGCACATTCTCTTAGTTTCTAAAGGGCAATTTGTTTTGTTTGCGGGATATGATGATTTATAGTACTCATTTGCATATCAGATACAAGTCATGACTCATGACATGGTTTACAATTAGATTAGCATTTGTTACTAACCATCAGCTTGTGGTCTAGCTGTCTGAAATATTCCTCAAGATTAATAAAGATTTAAAAAAAGCCCCTTATCAAAAATTTTGCTATTAAATTAGATGATAAGTGGGATGTTTCTTCTTGTCAACTTAGGCACATTTAGAACAAGTTCACTCTCATATTGTTTTTTGGTTTGTAAAGTGCCCGAATCCTGAATACAGTAGTGTATCAGAAAATTCATCGCGTCCCGATGACACGTTCCATTTTGTTCTCGAGGCTAGTCGGCGTTCAAATGCAGCTTGTCTGCAACTTTACACAAAGGAGATTGAAGCTTATCCAGGAGAATCTGCTGCAGCATCGATCATTTCTCGTAATTTGAATGATCAAGGAAGTTTCCAATCAAATTGCTGTTGTGAGACAAAGGAAAATTGCTCCTGCCAGGTTAAGGTATCGATGATTTTTTTTCTCTCTTTATTTTCATAAATATCATAAATTTTGTATGTCGATGAGTTAGTAACTTTTGTCTTTTTCTTGATAATTCAGTTTCAGGCTGTTGTGAGACGTCTTTGTGCTTGGAGGGATGTAATGGTAAGTGAATGTATCTATGTGCTTTTCTTCCTCGAGAGCATGTATAATAATTTGGCCCTTTATTTTATTTGTTTCTAATTTCAAGTACCAGCTGCCTATTTTCTGAAGAATAGCCTATGACTTGCTAGATACATGTTCAATTTGAGTCTTTAAGATTGCTAGACAATTGAGGCTTTGCATCTTGGTTTGTTATACATCTGTTCAGGCCCGAGTTCACGATGAGAGTTTGAGATATGTCCTATCTGAGCAAGCCATAGGCATGCTTGCAGCAAAGGTTCCAACAACTGAGATGGAAATATATGATACCATCTCAAGAGCTGATCTAAATTCTGATTCCGTGAATTTTGGTTCTTTTCTCGAATCTCCATCGCCTGTTGTTTGCAGTCACTTTGAAGATTTTTATTTACTGTTTCAAGATAATATAGGCAAGGATGATGATTGGTTAGTTCCAATCCTACAAAAGCACCTAGGCTCAGATGGGACTTGTCCCCTGTCAATACATAACTATGTTTTACTATCAAAAACTAGCCTAAAACCAACAAATAGAACAGTTTCTAAACCAAATGGGTTTAGAGCTGCAAAGCAAGTTGCTCGTATGGCTTCAAGAGAGTTATTCGTTCAAAAATTCTCCTGCAAATCCCCAGTTTATCATAATTGCAGAATCTTTGCAAACGACGGCCGATTGTTATGTTACTGTGACCGGAAGAAGCTTGACTGGTAACTTTATTTTCTCTCTTCTTGATTGCATTATTCATACTTAATTTCCAAATCTAGCCTACTTGTGAGAAATATATGGAGTCTCCAATGAATATGAATATTTATTGTCAAAGGTATCTTAATCGAGATCTGGCAAGACTTGTTGAAGATGACCCTCCAGCTATAATGCTTCTCTTTGAACCCAAAGGTCGCCCTGAGGATGAGGGGAATGACTTCTATATTCAAAGTAAGAAAAACATATGTGTTTGTTGTGGTGAAGGGAATCACTATTTACGGTACCGGGTTATACCTTCGTGCTACAGAATGCATTTCCCTGAACATTTGAAGAGTCATCGCTCTCATGATATTGTGCTTCTCTGTGTGGATTGTCATGAAATCGCACATGCTGCCACCGAGAAGTACAAGAAACAAATAGCTACAGACTTTGGAATACCACTTTACATTCGTAAAGTAATTGATTCTGATCAAGTTCAAAATACAAGTGAATCGACTGATGTACATTTTGAGGAGGTAGGCGTATCTCCTTTGCAGTTGCGCACTGCAGCAATGGCTTTGTTGCGCCATGGGCCAAGAATGCCACCCAAACGCCGTGAAGAATTAACCCAGGTATGAATAGTTGTCAACTTTCTGTATTTTCATTTTGGGTAGTAGCAATGAATGAAAAGGTACGAGTAGTAGTCAAAAGTAAAATGATGGTAAGATCATCTAGTTGCAGACCCTATATTTTCTTGATAGTCTTGCATTTCCTTGAAGAATGGCAGTAAGAATGTGTGGTATATCTGCAATGTTTTGGTATATGACATGGTATATCCAAAAATATTTTCCAATGTGTGGTATATCTGCACTAATGTTCCATGCAAAGATTTTATTTTTTTTTTCTAATCTGGTTGAGTTTATGACACTTTCACTTTATAATACCTTTCAATGGTCCTTTAGACATGGTACTTCAAACACCATGGGATGGTAATTGACTGCATATTGCTGGTCCAATTATATTGATTTGGTTATTGTATGATCTCTAACTTTAGCATTAATATCCCATTTTCTCTCGTATTTCAGATTTCAGAAAATGAGGACTTTGAAACCTTTTGAGTTTTGAGTCCATTCTGTCTTCCATATAGTTTCTAGATATTTTATTGCTGTTACTATCATTTGTTTGGGGAAAACTTTTAATGCGCGTTAGGAGCAACATCTCTTCATGGCCAAGTGTTGCATCTTTTGATTTCTATTGGCAGTGCTTTCCTTTTCACTGTAAATGCTTATAATAGATAAAATATTGGAAAGTCAGACAAGTCTAAAATGTCTTTGCCATTGTTTCCTCTCTTTGTTTTTTTAGTGGCAGTGGTTGAATTTTCTTCAATGAGCTTTTGTGTCTATCGATTGTGCAGATAGTAATGCAGTACTATGGAGGTAGAGAAATATCAGATGAAGATCTGGAAAAGGCTTTGCTAGTTGGGATGAGTCCGTATGAGAGAAAACGACTAGGGAAAAAAAGAGGACTACAATTCAAGCATGCAAGTTCTCAAGTTTTGGTTGGTACAGATACAGATAGTAAAGAAACATGTAGCAAACAAAGTAATGGTCAAAACTTGATGGAGATGAGAACGGACGTAAGTGGTCACTCCACTTGTTCCAACACTCTGGCCAATGGTGAAGTCTCTTCGGCCCATAGTAAAGGAGTAGATTCGGACAGTACTAAGTCTCGAAATACCAATTGCATACCTTTTTCAGTTTCTGATGTTGCTGAAAGTGGAACTCCATTGAATGGAGCGACAAATTTGATCTGCTCAACGTATAATGGAAATTTTTCATCGAAGCACCAGTCAAAGTATTCACTACTTGGGCATGGACCACATGGAAAGTTAGTTGTTGATCATTTACTGAAGGAATATGGTGAGGATGGAATCCTTGAATTTTGCCAGAAATGGAGACAAGTTTTTGTTGATGCTCTTCATCCTCGCTTCTTACCTGCTGGATGGGATGTGAACCACAGGTACTTTTATGGCAGTGACCTTGTATGGTCTGCTCATATGGGATGTAATATCTAGTCATTCTTCAATCCTTACAACCTATGGCAACTGTTTGTAAAATGCTGGACTCCCAGAAGTGCCTTTTTAGATTCCCACACATGAAAGAGTGTTTTTTAATTTGAAATGGTATTTAAAGTCTTAACATGCCAAAGGCAAATGCAGCACAAAAGTTGAAACTTAAAAGGCCTAGAATGTTTGAACTAAACTGTCAAGTGAAAGTGTGTAGAATTTTGGATGCTAAATTTAGAGTTCTGTGTGATTTTTATACCATAAGCACATTGTATCTTGATTTAGTGATAGAATGAAGCTATGCAACATGATTAAGTCAGTATACAAATAATTTTAAAAACAAAACTTTCAAACCAAAACAAAAAATGGTTACAAATGAGTTCAAGGATAAAGAAACTGTAGGACCCAAGTAAAACTATAAGGGTAGCATCTCTAGGAAACGTGGCATCATGATAATGATTTAGCAAGCAGTGAAAATCAAGCTAAGATGGTGCACTTTTTGTAATATAGTACACATCCTATAATGTTGGGATCATAATTTTTTGGAAGCCCTAGGATTGTTGGATTTAGCTTTTTGTGCTGATTGGATTTGATATCTACTTTTCATACAAACTGAGATACTTATCTAAAGTATTTTGGCTTTCTTCTGGATGTGGATTTTTTTAGTTCCATCAGATTCTGCTTCTGGGATATATGTAAATGCATTACTGCGATTTAAACATATTTTGTCCTGTACATACAGTTTATTTGTCCTCTGTTTGCAAGTTGAAGACTTATAATAGCTATTCTGTTGCAGTGCCAGTTATGCATTGTGAGCATAGAGGCATAATTATCTTATTCTTGTTCTAATATGTGAATTTCAGTATCAATATTACCAGTTCTTTGTTAATGCGTACATGTCTGCATGTTTATAAAGCATCTATAATGGATTTAAAACTGTTCCTTTGGTTGGATCCCTGCACTTTAAAATCCAAGTTCACATAGCAGTTGCTTGTACTTTCATGATTGTTGTACTTGAACCTGTTTTTGAGTGTTTGAAAGTACGTAATTCTTAAGTAGGAAGCATTTGTTGGGAATAGGTTGGACACTCTCATATGGTTAATTCGCGTCTTGTCCTTCTCGATTGTGAAGGAATGCTAAGAAGTGAAAGGGTGAACCTCTAGTACTCTTTAAGTACATTTATCAGAATGAAGTAAGTTTTTATCACAAATAATAAAATACTGCATAATATGTTGTCAAATATTTTGAATGGAGCCACAGAAGTGGAATATTTTGCTTTTTGAATATTGGATTTCAGGTGTCAGGACTCAGGAGTGTGTGGTTTCTGAATTTTTTGTGTAAGGATTTGATGTCTGGTGGTTTTTTGCCAGTGGTAAGAGGGACTTTGGGGATTTCAGCGTGTACAAGCCTGTGAAGAAAGTTTCTGCAGCTGCTGAGGAATTGGGAAAATGATCAAGACTTGAATCTGCCAGGTTGCAAGAGACCCTTTTAATTACCATTTTATTCTAGGAGAGCACCAGCATAGTTAAACTAGGAGATGTAATCTGTTTTATATCTGTTTATGTATTCATTTGTTTGTTCGTTTTGCTTATCATCGTGGTTTTCCAATGATCAGCCGAATTTTGTGCAAGTGATTGCATTGGAGCTGTAGCTTATATAGTGGAATACTTTTCAAATGCAAGGATCATCTTTTCTATGCATTGTTAAGAAAATCATTTGCTTTAAACCATCCTTGTTGTTTTGCATTAAGCAGCTCTTTCGTTGGGGATTTTAGTTTCAAACCTGCAATCCTTCCGTCTTCATTATTCTTGAAACTGAACACCTCAAATTTACTCCAATTTAAAAAGGACTTGTTGGCAATGATTGAACAAGTTTGCCTTTTCATATTAGGGCCTTGCAAGTCTGCAGATTGTTGCTATTCAGATGAAGCTATTATGCAGCGACCTCAGAATTTGTCTGCGCTAATGGACTGCTCGGTGATGCACCAGCAGACATTTTGAGTCTGCTATATTTCTAAAGAATCTCTTTTGCCATTGTTTCTTGCTTTAGTGTGGCAAATTCTCGAGTTTGTTTGCACGGATTTTTTAAGGCATTGCGACATCAACCAAGAGGGAAAACAGGATTCAACTGTATACTCGGGCCTAAGGTGGAATAACTGGAAGATCTCTTCGGTTCAAATTTACTAGCAAAAATTTAAGCTCAATCTTGATTTCAGGGCAATTTTTCCTATCCATTGGTTTCAACGGCGGGGCTAGTGAAGAATGTTTCTTAATCATTTATTCCGGTCCGAGATATTGCTGACAGACTTTTGCCAAATTAGGGCTTTTCTGCACAGGTGGGTGGAAAGAGGAATAAAAAAGACAAGAGAGAGAGAGAGAGAGAGAGAGAAGAAAGGGAATTCTCTTAATAACCTTCAATATTCATTTCCATTTTGTTTCCTTGGGTGTACCATTCAGCCCCTGATTGTTCTATTACCCTCGGCTCCAACAAAGCCTTGAGCAGAAATCTCTAGTTACATTATATCGACTGCACAAATTTAGACTTCAGCAGTTCATTCTATACTCTTCTTGTGTTGTCCTCAACTAATCAACCATGGACCAGGTACAGAAATGTCCCTCAACCAAAATGGGCGGAAAAATAAAGAAGGATAAGGTGCAAATATAAATTTAAAGCCATCGAAATAACCTCCGCCATTCAGCCATCTGAGCATGTCCATCTTCCAGCTTTCAAGTATAAATTTCAAGCACTGTGCTTTCAGAAGTGGAGAAATCTGATCTGCTCAAGAATTAACCAGAAATGCACATCAGATCCTTCAAGAATCTGGTACCACAACTAAAGAAACGTAATCAAAGACATACCATCGCTGAAACTACTTATAACAGTAACAGTTGAGACTTGTGATCAATGCCATTGAAGATGAAAGTCCCAGACATAGGAACAAACTGCCTTGTGATGAGCTGTAGTAGAGGCAAAATGATTGGCTTTAAATATATTCGTAATTGTGGAGTAATTGTGGAGAAAGTTAAAAAAGACCATAACTTGGCAAGAAAGTTCATTACTAATTGGACGGTTATGTCTGCATTCTCCCAAAAAATTATGAAAGGAAAGACATCCCAACCTTGATCACTTCCTGTGATGCAATTCCACCAATAAGGGCAGCCACAGCGTGAAGCTCTGCAGCACCATACCGGCACATTTCATTTATAAGATCTTCTATTAAAGATGAACCATTACAGCCCAGATCACTAAGGAGGCTGACCGCAATACTTTTCAATCTGGAAATATCCTCATCCATCCCACTGCAGAAAATTAAAATAGCAGAATCGCTAAGATGATGATCAAATAGCGTTTCCGCAATGAATGTGTCTAAATTATGGTTTTACCCCTCAAATTGGCCAGGGAAACTATTATAGTTTGCAGCAAAACGGTCCGCAGCTCGAAGCAGAATGTAGAACCCTGCAGCATAACTATAACACAAAATTTGAGGCCAAATAAAGAGAAATCACAATGCTGAACATGTGACATGTGACAAATCTAGAAAGAGCAGTAAGATATCTAACTATTTGCAATCAGCTCCTAAAGTTTTGCAGGTGCTGGAAACAAAGTAAAAAAAAAAGTTAAATGCTGATAGATCGATATCAATTTCTCTTAATCCTAGCTTTTTGAATGATTTACTAGAAACAAGCAGAATGTCTTAACAGTTCCTTTCTGTAACAATCTCTCTGAGCCAACAATAAAAACAAAACAGACGAGAGTAACCTATTATGTAACTTGTTGAACAGAAAATCCCATACACAATCCTTAATTTTGTGCAACAGAAAGCTTTCAAAAGAGGTGATGCCACTTGAATGAATGATCAAAAAACTCAACCAGGGAAAAAAAAAAGTCTCACCTATGAATTGCATATACAAAATAAAACAACCTCCAATAAGGATGCCAACTAAGGAGATACAACTTCAAATACTAGAAACAAATAGTAGTATGTTATCCTTAAACCCCAATTCCCGAGCATAAATATACTTCTTTTTTCCCTTTTGGGTTTTTCCAACCATCCTCAATAAACTAGACTCAGAAATCACTCATTTCTTCCAACCTCAGTTTTCGGGTAAGAGGCCTCAGTTTTATGCTGTACTATTACTTTCCCCTACATTTTTTTCTCTTAACCATCAACGGGCCTTCCCTACACAGTGCAGAGCTCTAAGAGATGATGACTTCTGCAGATAACCGGGAGAATGGATAACCACAGCAGACTATAAACTTGAGAAAACTTGTACAGGTATTTCTGGTTCCTTAATATGTAACCTATTTTGAACTTAATGAAACTACTCTTCTAATTCTTCTTCTCCTTGCTCATATTTTGGTTCCATTGAGTCAAGAAACCTAGGTTTCAAATTAAGTCTGGTCAGACTTTCCAAGCCACTGACAATGAAAGATCTATATAATGAAGCTCCAAAAAACTTTTAAGTCCTTGAAAGAAAACTTCACATTAGTAGCTAGTCAAATAGATAAAACATGCATACCAATGTCAGACCCAGCTCTGAAGTCACTTTTACTATAGAATAGGACTACTTTTCCTGAAATGTTATCTAGATCAAGCATCCCAAATGTAATTTATGAACCTGAGAGCAGTCCTTTAACAAAGGTCAGTTTTTCTTTTCTTTTCCCCCCTTTCACTTCTTGGTCTTCAACCCCCTCAGTTACTACAAAACAATACAAACAATATTCTCAAGGTTTAAGCCAGTCTGAAAAATCCACTCTATCAAGTGACATCAAATAATTTTTCACTTCCTTTTTTCTAGAAACTAGCCCATAAACCAAAGAAAAGCTGATAAGCATGTATATACCTGTAGTCTTCATCAGTCAGACACTTCTGTAATTCTGCTTGGACTGGGGTGTTGAACTCATCCTCAATGGGCCGATACCTACAAACCTAAAACCATATCATATGCCTCAGATACTAAAAGAGAACATTTTGATATGATAAAAACAGTTCAACACAGCATGATGTTTCAGTCCTCATAGAATTGAGGGAGTCAATAATAAAGGGCAGTTCTCTACTTAGTCTGGCAAAGTCAGTAGTTGATATCTACTGTACACAAAAATACACCAAACAGGGTGGAAATACAAGAAAAAGGGAAACAAAAGAAAAACAAAAACACAATGTGACGGAGAAATATATAACACCCTCACAGCCCCTGCCAAGCTGAACATTGCAACATTGCAAAATCTATCGACCTGTTTTGCCAAAGGTCAAATTAAAACAAACGAGTTTCTTCATTGCAGTCAAACAGTTTCAAAAGGATCTCATCATGGATCCATTCAATGCAAAATTTGCTGAAAAGTGACGATTCCAAACAATCACTCTTCTAACTGAAAGTTGGATTAACATTTCAAGAATAAAACAGACTTACTCGGAGTTTCCTTGCATTTTTACAGAAGCTTTTTATGTAAGCATTTGAGATGCTATATGGATCTCTACCAATTATTTTCAGGATATGCCTGACTTTTTGCTCCACAGCAATAAAATCTGCCACAGCCTTTGCTTGGTAAATCTTCTGCAAATTTACATACAACCTACAATGTACACGGAAAAGCTCTATAATATACAAGTCATAATTTTCATAGACGTAAATGACAAAATACTGCTTGTCCTGCAAAAATGCTAGTCACTAACTCAGTGGATGATGTCATATCCGGTATTGAACCCTCAAGAGGTGCCTCCCCATTCCCTTCATTGTCAATGAAATCCTGCAGAGCAGGCATGAAATATGGTTGGGCAATCATGCAGGTCAAAAGGGTAGAAATTCAAGGTTGTTAAAGAACTGTTGAACGAAATTACAATAGATAGTCAATCTATTAAACTAGAAGACTAATTTCATAAAATGAAATGTTAGCAGACGAATTTGCTAATTATTTATTATAAAAATGAGAGCTAATATTTGTATGATAAAAAAACAGAGCATACAGAATCCACAAAAAGTTACCTTTAGAGCTGCCACAGTCACCCAAAACTCTGATGAACTTGAACCAACTTCAGCACTACCATCATTAATTATCTTCTCTAACTCTGAACCTTAATTGTGAAATCAAGAAAGATAAATATACATTTCTACGAAAATAAAATATAGTTGTTACATCAAAAATACGTTGACCGGTAAAAATAGAATTCTGACATGAGTAGGAAAGTGAAATACCAACCTAAAAGCAAGTCAAACTTGAGTTGCAAACTACTACTGTAATTAATGCATGCAAATACTATAAGTTTTCAAGTAGAAGCAGATCATTTAATCAACTAAAATGAACTGAAACACAAATTTTCTAGTATTAGTAGAACATTAATATACCATTAGCACTTGGTTCCACATTCAAAAAGTTTGTAATAGGCACAAATATAAGCACAGAATCAGATTATCAGAAAAGGCAAGTTCAAGATACGATCTTGATCAAGAATCTTATTTCCATCCCAAAGCTTAAAAAATACTTCTAAAACAACCAAAATCAGAACTGCTAGGCAGTTCCCAGCTATCCCACTCATTAGTATAAGATTTGCAGTAGTTGTGACAACATGTGACTTCAAAAATGTGCTCAAACCCAATTACTACAATTCCCAACAACTCTAATTATGTCTTGAATCCGCAAAATCATTACTTACTGATTCCTCTAGGAGCATAGACTTTAAATGAAGCTTCCATTGCCTCTTTATAATTGTCCTCATCAATTGCAATCATCCTGGCTTTAATTAGGTCCTAAGATAATTAAAACAAGAACGGTCTCAGAAACCAAACTAGAATAAAATATTATCGCAAGTGAAAACCAAATTTTGAACCTTGAATTGTTTCTTCTCATCTCTAGTTGATGGAAGGCATCCACCATGACTTTTTGCCCACTCTTCTGCCATCTTAACGAGAATGATGACGTAAGGGGTGTGCTTATGGACGACTGGATCAGATGTGTTCAAATCAATAGTGTCTGCAAAACTATGAGTAACAAATATATCATCAGAATCTACCTATTAAATTGAAGGCAAAAACACCATCAAAAGAATTAACATTCTCAGAAACAATCAATGCACATGCAGAAGTACTGTGACTAACCTTCTGAGCTCTGGCCATGGGTTATTTAGCCGGAGATCATCCAAAAAGTGATCAGGCTTTGACTCAATCACAGTATGCTCCTGCAATAGGATGTAACTATGAGATTTCAAATGTTAAAGTTTCTAAATTGTCCAATTATCTCAGCAAATGTGAAAGCAAAAGTCAGTCACCTTCACACTGATCCGAATAAAACCTGTTAGACCATATGAGCGTGCAAATACCAGAGCAACATTTGCATCTCGACAGATTCTGTCCAATTTCACCATTGAATCTTCAACCAGCTGAAAAAAAAAAGACAATGAGATATGTAAATAACATCAATTCATGACTTCTACTTTTAAAAGTGAAGGTAGACATCAAAAATCCCCTCGGCAGTAAAATCTCAACCACTCCATGACTACATCTACTGGCTGAAAGTGCATCTTTCCATGTTTAATTTTCTTTAAAAAAAAATAAGTGTTAGGATAGATTCCCCGCAAGTAACTTCTGAATGCTTAGATCCAACCAAAACTCCAGAAATCAAAGACTTTGAACAGCCTAATTCACTAGATAGAAGGTTTAACATGAGTAGGCTACAAAGGAGTTGGAACTTACTGCAGTTAACCAGGAAAAAAAATTTCCCAATTGCTTCCTTTGAAGGGGATATCTTAGGATTGTAAATGGTCATCAGTTTGACCCTTTGACCCAATTGATTCAAGTATCAAGCGATGTAGCAGACTGATAGCTTAAGAGGTTAACACCAAATTTGACAACTCAAACTATGCTGGCTTAGTTATATTAAATTGCAGAAACAATAACAGAGAAACTAATCTTCTTTGTTCCTTCATATATCTCCAATTAAGTATATGTAAGCAATGAGGCACTAGGAATCAATATGAATTCCAATCACTATGGATCAGTAGAAAATTAAGGTTACATTGATGTTTAATTTGACTTTGTCTCAATTATAAATCTTATTGCCAAGCTTGATGGTGCCCATAAATTTAAATGAGTCTACGTCATTAATCATATATGTGACATAAATCAACAAAGAATTAACTTAAAAAATAAAGAAATTCATACCTGTGTGCCCACTACCAGAGTGAACTGTGAGAAGAATGATGGATTTGACTCAATCAATGCCTGGGGATACTCTTCAATAAACTTGGCTTTAACGGCATCATTTAGCTCCTGAAGAAATGAACACACACATTTGGCCTTCGATTGTCCCACACATGATTCGTCCACTACAACAATTACAATTAAAAATCAGAAAAGACGATCAAAAAACACAGTAAAACAGCACAACACATAAATGACAACGTTGATAGAAATATATGTCAAAAGCAAAATGTGTACCCATGAAGTTATTCCCAAGGTCACCCACTTCAACTTTTGAGCCATCGACAATGGTGATACTTCCAACCCCACCAAGAACAAGATTTTTCAATGTTTCTGAACCTGTTGGCCCACAATTCAACAAGCATATACTAGATCTCTCAAGTGCAGCCTGTCCTTGCTCACCCCATATTCTGAGAAACCAAATTTGCAGTACAAAAATAAACAAATATAGTAAATAACCATAAAAACTCATATATTCTCGTTTTACTTTCTCCATTCTTCTCCACAAAATTCAACTCTTTATAACCATTTTCGAACTCGAACCAAGATTAAATATCTTAAACCAAATTTACTATTATAAAACTCCTATAACCCTAGTACAAAAATCATAACATTGCAATATTATTATCAAAAAAAAAAAAAAGCTACGCAAAAAGTGATATTAATTTCACTCGAATTCTGGATAACAGAACCAACTTAAAGAAAATGAAAAGCGATTATGCTTTAAGGCAACTAAAACAAGATCAATGTACAAAGCAATAATTAATCAACTAATTTCAATCCAAGATATCCAATAAAATTTACAAATAACGTTTAAACTTGAAATTTCTATTACTAATAAATAATTAAACAACGCTAAAGCAGAAAAATATCAATAAATTCTATACTTCTTGCCCTAAAGCTATTACTAATAAAAGTAAATAGAGACAATGCCGAAGGTCAAAAGGGTCAATAAAGAAAATAGTGAGGCAAAGAAAAGCTTCAGAATAAGTTACCTGAGCTGACGATCGTACTTCGTTTTGGGTTCCGCCATTTTGCTGTGTACTGAACGTGCGGCAGTGTGTATGGAGCTTTCTTGACTTTCGCTGGCTTGCTTGGTTACTACGCTGTGGGGTTCAAGAAGCTGAATTTTTACTCTGACCAAAAAAAAAAAAAAAAAAGCTGAATTTTTCCGAAAGGATATATTGAGTGTGTTTGGATTGTAAATTATTTGAGATAATTTTGTTAAAAAAATATTGTAACCCTTTTTGAAATGATGTATGTGAAATAAAAAGATAATAGAAAAATGTGTTGATGATGCAAGTAAAGTATATGTAAATAAGGTGTAAATAACGTAAAATAATTGACAATCTGAACACACTAATTGTATTTGCATCCCCTATAGTTTAATGAAATTGTGTTTAAACCCGTTGGATTTAAAGGAATTACAGATATAGTCATACATCGGGCTCCCATGTTATATTGTATTTATACCTGGCAATTGGGCGGGTTGGGCGGATTTTGGGCGGGTTAATGTTGGATTTTCATTTAAATGGGTTACACCCAACCCGCCCAACTTTAGAGTGGGTTAATTTTGGGTTGGGTCATATTGGGTTATCTCAAACCCATGACCCAAATATGACCCAATATATTAATTAATATATTTTGATACATAAACTCTCTCAAATACATTTTTACATACAAAAAAAAAAAAAAAATTTCACACACATAAACACATTTTCACATAGATACACATAATTTTACACACTAAAACACTCATAGACACAAAAATATACTCACTTCTTAAGCTATTTTGAAATATGTTATTTTTACACATACAAACACATTACAATACACACTAATATACTTTCACAAATACACACACATACTAACTATTTAAACTACTTGGATGAACTCACTATTTTTTATACAAGTAAGGATTTTCAAACTGGGTATAGCTTTGGTCCAAACTAAGAGATATTTTAAAACTCAAATTCTTATTTATTATTGCATGGGACACATGTCAATCAACTAAATAATGTAACGAGTGTAACGGAAAAAATTATAACAAAGAATCTCTTGTCAAATAATTAGCTTTCAATAAACCATATCTTTATAATTTCAACATTTAGCATAAAAATCTTTAGTGAAAGGATTAACAAAAATTTGGCTATTACTTCAATATTTAATCGCTCCATAAACGAATTTTTACAACACTTGTCTCAGAAATGTTTATTGCTCTACAATAGCAGAGGTCAAATTACGTTTAAATGATAATTGCTAACCCCTTTACTAAACCATCAAAAAGTCCAACCAAAATACAGGGAACTTACTCCAAAAATTAACACTTTTTTTTTTTTGCCCCGGTTTTTTTGGGGGGCGGGGGGTGGTGGTAACACTTTTGTACACAAGAATGTCTTTTTCCATGTGTCAACAGGATGGGTTATACTTGCATAAAAAACATACAAAGAGGGAAAAGTTGGGTAATGGGTGCCCAACACAAATACCCAAACCGCCCAAAATATATATGGGTTTTTATTACCCAACCCAAAATTTACCCAATACCCAACTTACCCAACCCAACCTCTTAAATTAGTGGGTGGGTTGGGTGGGTTGTTGGGTTTTGGGTATAATTGCCAGCTCTAATTGTATTGGGACAAATTGTACCATAAATATGATATTAGGTAAATCAAGCTAATCTCCTCTTTAATTTTAGCAATTCTTCTATTGTTTGTTCAAAAACTTCCCCTAAAAGATTAAGTAATTTTGTAATAAACTCGCTTCAATGTATCAAAAATGCCACATGAGTAATTATTAATGCCATCTAAGTGTTTTCAAAAAAAAAAAAAAGAATAGGATGGGTTATAATTTCCTTTCATCAAAATTTAAGGTTGGATAAAATTGATGACACTTAATGGATGTATAGCTATAAAAGTTAGCTCTCCGCCAATTTTATTTTTTATTTTTTGACTAAGTGCTTGTATTTTTAAAATATTTTTGTTTTAAATCTCTCTTTTCTACTTTTCCATGAATAAATAATATAGGTTAGAATTCAAAATTTTTGTTTTAACAACTCTTTTTTGTTTGATATAAGGAACATGAACAAGAAAAGTAAAGGGTAAAATTACAAAGCGAAAACTATCATAAATGCTTAGTGGATATAGAGCAATGATGAAGGAGATCCACATGTTATTTTGAAATCAAGAGGGGAGATCTCTAATTTTGGAGAAAACTAGAGGGGAGAATATTGTAATTTACCCTATAATATAATAAAGGGTTAATTACATTTACCTTCGCTATAGTTTAGACTATAGGTTTAACCATATTACGATGACCCTTTTATAAGTAACATCCGTCAACCAGCAAATAGAAAATACTAAAAGTACAGAAGTGCCCTCTATGCAAAAGTACTAAAAATTAAAACAAAAACAAACTTGAAGACTTCTTTTAGGGATTTTTTTTTTGTTTCTTTTAGTAAAGACGTTTGTTTAACTAAAAATATATCCAAAGCTCTTTTCTTCAATAGAAATTCTAAATGAGTTTAAACTTTTTTCCTTAAGAAAAAAGATGGTCTAATAACTAGAAAAATGGAGATCAAGAAAAAAAGAAAAAAGAGACTTTTTGCTGAAAATTTAAAAAAAATTATGGTAAATTTAATCAAATGAAAAGGGAAAGTAAATGACCATAATCGTAAGGAATGTAATAACCATCTTGCGTCTTCAACTTTGCCATTCACGTGATATATATTGTTTCATCACTATACAAGACACAAGCAACCGTGCATGTCTATAGGTAGCAAATAAGGAGATTGGTCCTCGTGCTCTTAATCAGGTAAAGCTTTACAGGGATTTAATAACCCATGAAAAGAAGAATCGAATGCATTTAGCAATTAAGATTTGAATATATATGGTTGATTTGGAAAAAGCTTATTTATGTACTGATTTCTTCTTATCATATGTGGAATTTGGTTGGTTTTGGTTGTTATGACAAGGAAATTGTTATCTTTGGTGAGTGTATATATATATATTTCATATTTCTTTCATGGTTCCATTAGATTTAACATAGATTTTCTCAGTAATGGTAGTATTTTGGGGATGTCTTTTGGTGGCTTGGATTGCGTAAAAATTATGGTATTCATAAATGATTAAATTGGGTAACTTATAGAAGTAAGGGGTGGTAGTTGTGGTGCTGTGGTAGAGTCTTACCGCCATCACTCAATATGAGATTAAGGTGTCAGATATTTTGAGGGCGAGGAAGAACAAGACTACTGCGGGTTGAGGAGGTCCTTTAAGCCATCCACTCGATTTTATCCATTGTTCATGCTAAAACTTAGGTAGTCAAAGCTAGGTTTTGTTTGATCCCCGTTTACAAGTAAGTTTTTTGGGTGTTTGTCTAAAATTTTACTGTAATTTACTGTAGAAGTTTTAAAAAAAAATTTTGAAGTGTGTAAATTTTTGAATATTTTAAAGTGTATAATTTAAAAATTTTGAAAAGTTTTTTGAAATTACTGTAGTTAAAGTTTTTAAAAAACTTGTAACAGACAAACTTGGCAAAAAACTCAAGAGCCAAACAGGGCCCTAATTCAGCACTTAAACTTAATGAATTCAGATTTTAAAATATTCAGACCGTTTGATAATAAAAAATTGAACATTTGAATTAATTAATTGACACTTAAACAAAGAGTGCTCAACAGACTTTTGCGTTGTATCATTATTGGGATAACAATATGTTTGTGACAGTCATCATAGGCAATTAGGTGTCACAGAGATTTATGTATTATTAACTGTTTTCAAATGACATTAGCAATTGCAAAAATAAGTTTGAAGCTATGTGGCTACTACATCGAGACTTGAACTATAATGAAATAGAATTAGTATTTTAGTAGAACTTATGCAAAAGATCATGAGAATGTGAGTTGTTAGAAAATAATTATGTATTGCGTCTCGACTGTAAAAGTCCTAATAATTACTTTGATAAAGAGAACTTTTAGAATAAAGTTAAGAGATGGTGTCTCTAATAAAGATAATAAATAAGCCTAATTTCAAGTTGGCTTCAT
This sequence comes from Coffea eugenioides, assembly GCF_003713205.1. Taxonomy (NCBI): domain Eukaryota; kingdom Viridiplantae; phylum Streptophyta; class Magnoliopsida; order Gentianales; family Rubiaceae; genus Coffea; species Coffea eugenioides. The sequence goes on from NC_040039.1 coordinate 38,085,813, forward strand.
GAGTTGGGATTTATCCTTACATGTTGAATCTCACTTTAGTAGCCAACTAAGAAATAACTAGTTATAAATCCATGCCTTGAGTCATATAGTCATATAAGGTGTTATTTGCTAGAAAATCAATACAAAGTAAAATAATATGATTATGAAACATTTTGAAATTAAAGGAAATAAACATGTTTTGTTTTTGAAATACAAATAGTAAATTCAATAATTAATAGTATCCAAAATGTATCATCATAACCAAGTTCTTGTGAGCCCGTAGAATGCACGGGGCCAAAATTTGGTCCAAAAAATTTATTCTTTTTTTGTTTCAAAACCAAGATCCAAGTTTACTTTCCACAAATATATTTTTAGCTCATGTTATGTAATATTAGAATTGAATGCTTTTTAGAATGAAAAAACTCATAAAATGTTCATATTTGTTTTTTTGTGCATCAAATTGGTATGTATATATAAATCTATTGAATATTGCTTTATTGTTATATTTTATAGTTCCTTATTAGAAGGGCAAGATTGATACAAGAATTAACCATCTTTCTCTACTCACACTATGTAATATATAGGTTATCTCTCCAAGGCTTAGACAAATATGGAGGAGGTAATTGGAGAAGCATATCTAAACTTTGCATATGATCTAAAACATCTAAACAAATATCTAACCATGGAATATTTTAAACGTACGGTTGTTGTTGATAAGATGACAAGGTCAAACTATTCATGAGATGCGATATCCATGAGATAATAATCTTGAAGTGTGCAAGAGGTACAATCTTGGATAATGGGAAGATAGTAACTCACCAAGTGACAACCAATTAGCCATTGTCATTGTCTCATGGACAAGCGTTTAGAGCCATAAAAAAATATTTATTTTTTGCTTTCAAATTGTTTTGGAGAAACTTGAGTGCTATATTGATTTATATTATAAGTATTAAGAACTAAACTTGTAACTTTTACTACCATTTAGTTTTTAATATTTCCATATGCATTACTTTCTTTGTTAGCAATTTAAAAAGTTTTGATTGGCCCAATTGAGAATAAAATATTAGATATTAAATTTTCTCATTATTCAAATAAACGAGAACCAAAATAGTGCTTACTCCATATATGCTGAAATGTAAAATTCAAGTGTCATATTTTTATAAGATAGGCATATAAGGAATTAGTCTTACCAAAATATTTTGTTTTGATTTCAAAAATTTATTCATGAGATTTTTAGTCAAATCCTATTATCATTTATTTGTAAAGTATACAATGGAAAAAATGATTATCTATAGCTGAACAATTTTTCATTGTTTAAAGAAAGTAAAAGTTTTGCAAGTCAAGTTTGGAACTTTTTTTATTAATAAGAGAGGTTGATTTGATTAAAAAAATCAATTATTTTGGCCTCTAATTTTGGAATGTCAACCAACGTGATTTGTTATCTGTCTTCATATACTACCTTAGTCTCTTTTTTTATTAAAAAAAAAAAATGAGCATAGGACTTTTGACAAAAAATTGGGGAGGAACTAATATGTACAAACTATCACGTCAATTGCACATGTATATTTAAAGAAAACCAATTGTGAAATAAAGTCAAAAATGTTCATATATTTTTAATTTTTCCAAGAACTAATTTTGTTATATATTTTTGAGTAAAAAGATGCAATTGAATAGTCCTTAATACTAAACCACCTTGTCCTCACTTCAAAACAAATCCCCCATCTCATCAAAAAAAGATGAAGATAAATATCAAGATAAATAAAAACTTAGAGACGATAATTGCTTAGAGTTGTGTTCTGGTCTTGATCTTATTAGATGCATATTATGCAATATCAATACCATTATACATAGCACAATAGTAAAGAATAATGATACACATAGTGACTCTCAAAAAGTGAAATTTGTACAACTTTAGTCATTCTTCCAAAAGTACCATATTTTCTTTTTCTTCTTTCCCTTCTCACTTAATCTCTTTCCCCTCCTTGTATATGCTTTTTCTTATATCTATAACCCTTTTCTTTTGTCACTACATACGAGTCTGCATTATTCTCTGTCTAGTTTTTTTTTTTTTCTTGATGTGTATATCTAGTCATCTTTTTTTCTTACTCTCCCAATTTTGGCAATACTCGTGTAAGTGATTGTTGTAAATTGGTTCATAATGGTAAACTGCATTGGCTTTCTAAAATTGATGAAGGTGATGATTCCATTGCAATCAAGACAATGGGTCCAGCACACACATGTGGCAGGACCTTTTACCACAAGAGAGCTACCTCAGGTTTCTTAGCAAGAAAATATGTGGACTTCCTAAGGATGAACAAGAGAATAACAGTTTCTGAGTTCAAGGATAAGGTACATGCAGAGCTGAATGTAAACATTACTAAACCTCAAGTTTATAAGACATTCATGAAGGCAAAAATTTTGATCCATGGGAGCTACAAAGATCAGTACAACAGATTGTGGGATTATTGTGAGGAACTAATGAAGGCAAATCCTGGTTCTACAGTGTATATGGAAACTACATTAGATAAAGATTCTGGAAAACAAAGATTTCAGAGACTTTACATTTGCTTCGAGGCACTGAAGAGAGGATTTAAATCTGGTTGTAGGAAGATAATTGGAGTTGATGGTTGCCACTTGAGAGGTCCACATCCGAGTGTGTTATTAACTGCAGTTGGGATAGAGCCAAATGACTGTGTTTATCCAGTTGCATATGCAGTAGTTGAAGCAGAAAATAAGAGGTCGTGGAAGTGGTTTATTGAATTCTTGAAATATGACCTATCTATCAATGATCAAAGAAATTGGAGCTTCATAAGTGATAGACAGAAGGTGAATAAGATCAACTTACATTGTTTATATATGTTTATTACATATATATGAATGCTTACTGATTGTGCTAAACTTGCATTTGTCTATTTTGCAGGGTTTAGGATCTGCAATTCAGGAAGTCATTCCAGATGTTGAGCACAGACATTGTGTAAGGCACTTGCACAACAACTTCAAAAAAAATCATCCGGGTGAAGCATTGAAGGAAAGATTTTGGACATGTGCAAGGTCATCGTACATGAGGATGTTCGAAAATCATATGGAGTGTTTAAGGGATTATGATGTAGCTGCTTGGAAGTGGTTAAGTGACAACACCTCTCCCTATCACTGGTCAAGATCACACTTTCGAGTGGCTGCCAAGTGTGACATTCTCCTTAATAATTTATGTGAAAGCTTTAATTCGGTCATAATGGATGCAAGGGAAAAGCCAATCCTTGGAATGCTTGAGACTATTAGAATCTATCTAATGGAAAGGCTTCGTACAAAAAGGGAGTGGATGAAGAAGAGGAGTGATAAGATCTGCCCAAAAATTCAAAAGAAACTGGAGAAGGCAAAAACAGAAGCAGCTGCAAACATCGCGAGATGGTCTGATCAAGATAAATTTGAGGTTACACATATGTATGGAGGCAAACATGTGGTGGACTTAAAGCAGCAGACTTGTAGCTGCAGGAGATGGGAGTTGACTGGATTGCCATGCTGCCATGTGATTTGTTGTATTTCTTTAATAGGTCAAGAGCCAGAAAGTCTTGTTCACCATTACTACTTGCGAGAAAGTTACTTGAAGGCTTATGAGCCAGCAATTGCTCCTTTGAGTGGTCCAAATGTTTGGGTGCAATCGGATAAAGATCCTGTCTTACCACCCTTGAAGTTGAAGTTACCTGGTCGGCCAAAGAAAGTAAGAAGAAGGGAACCAGAAGAGCCTAGGCCTAATTCGAAGGGGGTTACCAAACTTTCTAGATCTGGCCTTGTTAGAATGACATGTACAAAATGCTATCAAAAGGGGCATACAGTGAGAAAGTGTCCACTGCTGGTACCTTCTAATGAGCTTGGTGCATCTACCAATAAAAGGCCACCACCGTCCAACTCCAACAAGTGTAGCAAATGCAAGGCACTTGGCCATAACAAGAGAACTTGTCCACAAAAATCTGGTAATTTGACCTATCCCTCATCCACTGATTTATGGTGTAATACTTAACTAATGATGCTTTGACATGTACAGATCAAGTGTTCGGGAAGGAGCCGACTGAAGTACCTCTGGAATCTAGCTCAATGCCAGATGTTCCAAGTGGTCAGCAATTTAGGATTTTTCCATGTAACTCATGATAATTTTATTTTTGTACTTGTTACTTGTTTTAACTTTATTTCATGGTCAGGTGATAAAGCACAGGCTGTTATTGATGAACAAGAGGTTATTGATTTACAACCATCGGGTCAAGAAGAACTACCTGAAGTGCAAAAGAAATTCACCAAGTGTTCCTTCTGTCATGGCTTAGGACATAACCGGCAAACATGTGCAACCTGGCAAGCTCAAGCATGGAGAAAAAGAAAGGCTGCTATGACTGTTTTTGGTCCATTCCCTCCATCAAAGGGAAAAATGACTAGGAAAAAGGAGAAAGTAAGTTCAAGTAATTAAAACAGAAACAAACAGCATGTCTTGCACATTTGCTGGACAATGATTTTGACATGACTTAAAACAAGACTGTTTATGGCTTTTGACATGTGCCTTTATTTGTGTAGGCACATAGGCTGTTGGATGAAGAAGATGATATTGTCGCCCAGTCAAGTTAATGGAGCTTGGGAATACAGCAGACTTCTATTTTGTGGGATATGCTCTGTTTTGTACATTAAGAGCTTCTGTTTTGTCAATGGATACTAATTGGATTAACAATACGATTCTGTTTTGTACATTTGATGTGGCTGCATTTTGTCTAAAACGAATTCAATGCTGAAGTAAAATACAGCCTGCTATATTGGCAATGTCGCACCTATGTTGATGACTATGAACTTCTATTCGCACTCTTCCTATACCATTTACTTTGACTTTCTTCTTGTTGTTTAGCAGTTTATATGGGGTATTTGTGCGAGTAGGGATTATCGAAATTTAGGATGAAATGCTATCAAATTTTTTATACAACTTGAGGTGAATCTCTGTTAAATTTTAACAAAGACATCTTTCAAGGTAATATGCCCAACAACTGACAAAATCTCTCAATCATTTTATAGCCATTTCGTTTCAGTAAATGTGCCCAGCAACAACTGACAAAATCTCTCGATTAATTTACAAAAACATCATTCGAGACAATGTTCCATTTTAATGCATAAACATGTTCCATACACCCATGTCTACATTCCAACATTACAGCATTCAAATTACATGAAGCAATTACTCAACTTCTAACTTCATACAGGAACATCTAATGTAGCATTTTTAAGTTGACATTCCTTTCATTGCCACTGGGTAATAGTACAGCAATAACCATAATACATATGCAAACCACGACCAGCATTAGCCACTTCCTTGCTGCTTTCAACTTCCTAATTTCACTTTTGAGCGCCTTGTTCTCTTCTTCAAGCTTACACATTTCAATTTTCATGAAATTATTTTCTTCCTCAGCTTTCCTCAAATTCTTCAAAATTCTCGCCATCATATTTTTTGTCATCTGTTGCATAGGTGGATCATACCACAGAAAATAATTGCAGGCTTTTGGGGTCTACAATGACCATTAATTCCAGCTATTAGTTGTAGTAAATTATATAATACATCAAAATATACAAGTTATATGTCGTGATTAATTGTAAAAATTACCCCATAATTTATGCATCCATGAAATCTTCTGCCTGGGTTCGTCACTGTCCATGAAGTTACAATTCTACATTCTTCACGGCAATGGCAAATTACTGCTTCATTCCCATTGTAGAATTCTACCCTCTCTCCCTTCACCCTTGTCGAATGCCCACTTACTCGGCTATCCAGATTTGAGTGTTGGCTGCTACATAAACTTGAGGCGGAGTTGTCGAAATTTCTCCT
>NC_040039.1:38092642-38160877 GCF_003713205.1 Coffea eugenioides
TCCAACATCAAATCCTCCATTTTTTTTTTTTTTTTTGCGTAAGCATCAAATCCTCCATTTCTCCTTTGATTTAAACCAATAAACTAAAAACTTTATCAAGATTCAGCAAAGTGCAATGATAAGAAATAGCTTTGGAATGTAGAGCAAGAGCAAATGGAGGATTACATTGTTTCCAGGCCAAAAATGGTAAACTCTTGCTTGTTCAAGTTCGTCGCCGCCTCGACAAAATCGAAAAGATTTTTCTTGAACCACCCTTTTGAACCCAATTATTTTCTCCCAAAGAGAAGAAAGCAGTTTCTTGCTTTTTGCTTGAAAACCAACTTCAGAATTCTTATCTACCTTCTTTCCTGATGACATAGTACTTTCTGTAGGTTGATCAATTTCTAATGAGGCAGCATTATCGATAGCTTGAGCGACTGAAGAATTTAGGCTGCCGTCTTTCTCTTCACTCGCCATCCTCTCCATTCTCTCTGTGTTTCTACTATCTAGACTCAAATTAAGAACTTCAATTGGTAGATGATAACCAACCCGGTTGAAACTTGTGACTGGAAAAGATATTTCAGAAAACTGGAAGCGGTTACTATTTTTGTCTTCATTAGGTCCAAGCCATCGGGTTAAAGCGTGCACGCACTACCCGGATGCAACATAAAGGAAAAAAAGCCTGTAAACTCACTGATCCATTTTGCACACAGGGGAGGAACCCACTGAAATGGATGGGTCAGCGGATTCCCAGTGGATGCTAGATTGAACCAGTAGATCGCTATAATAAATTTGGGTGTGTTTGGATAGGAGATTATTATAGTTATTATTTGAAATAATGACTATAATATCTTTTGTGATATGATATATGTGAGATAAAAATTTGTATTGAAAAATGTGTTTGTAATGCAAGTAAATAATTTTTTGACAAATAGCTGCAATCGAAACATAGCTGTAGTTTTTTAATACAAAATATGTCGTATGACATCACTAAATAATGTTATAGTAAATTTTTACTTAATTTAACGAGTTATAGAATGCTAATAATTGTGAGAGTTATGACAAATAAAAATGTAATTAGTAATCTACCCATCCTTAGTTTTAGTATGAATCTTGTTAAGAAGTTATAAGGATACAAATGCCATTCAGAGTGACCTTCGTTTTGAGAATTAATTGTTGCAATATATCATTTTGTTAATATATTTCTAATTTGTAAAACAGATTTTGAGCAACAAGTTTTAGTAAAAATTTCCAAATGAGTTTTTGTTAGGAAAGGCACGAGTGTCCACCAACACGACTGAAGTGTCCAGCAACACCAACGCCTGGAGAGTTCCCAGTAGGAAAGGCATGAGCAAAACTTTTCTCAGCAATGGAATACTGCAATTCGCTGATTGTTGCACCAGACTCAACCCAAGCACTATTTCCTTCAATATCAATGCTAATTGACCTAAGATTTCTCATATCAAAGTATGATGAATGGAACTTCAGACTTATAGTATTCCTCATTTGTACTCCATTTCGTTTGCAGCACATGACTGTTGCTTCAACGTGATATATAGTATTCTAGAGGAGTGATTATTGCCAAAGGTTTTGCTTTTGTGCATGATACAGAGAACCTAAGATTTTGGATTGAAGATTCCACTATGGCTAAATAAGAAGAGTTGTTGGGGAGATAAAAGAACATTCAGAGCTGAGATGTTTGATGACATGAAGCTATCAGGAATGGAACTTGAGTATGATGATGGAATTAGTAAGGAAAACAAGGCAGTGAATAACAGAAACAACAGAACTTTAGATGTTTCTGTCACCATTTTGGACTATGATTCCCATTAGACACAATGTAGACTCAAAACAACTATGAATTGCTCATCTTATTTTATATCCATTACAATTGATCGCGACTTATTGTCATATATATTAAGAAATACAGGCAAAGTTGGCCTGCAGGCCCGCTTTTAAAAAAAAAAAACTGTATTCTCTCTCTTGCATTGTCAGAAATCGTGATTATAAGACTTATTCTCGAGTGAAGACACTAGCTGGCTCCGAATATGCAGTTCTGGTCATTTAAGATTTTTTGCATTCCCAATCTTGTATCAATTAAATATACAAGTCTGCCTAGTTAATGAAATTTGTTTATTTGGGGCTCTCTTATCTTGTCAATTTGGGACAAAAAATTTGGTAGTTTTAATCTTAATAACTAGGCAGACTTGTTCTTTGCTCAAAACATATATGCAGTCAATGTATTTTTTGGAATGTCTATTACGAAAAAGCCATTTATTTTGTCCTTCTTTCAGGGTTGCCTCCGGCAATAAAGAGCCAAACGTCGAACTTGTGGAACCTTTGATGTAGTCTCACCAAGCATGTTAAGGTTAATATCTATTATTGTCTCATTTAATTTAGCTTAATAGCTTTTATGTGATCTTGTCAACTCATATTATGTTGCTTGATTTTTTTGCCTGCCAAATTCCATGACCAATCTGTCTTTAAATACGTACATTACTAGTTACCAACTCATTTCACCTTTAGAATAAGTGTCATTTGCTTCGAAGTCTTTCATGTTGGCTTATGCTAAATAAGCCTTAAAAATGTACAAAATCTGAATTAGAATGCGTTTGAAAGCATGATGATTAAGTGGTTTCAATATGACATCTATCCCTCATTCTTTGTTTTGATTCTTCAGTTACATGCACTTAGTACACAACACAAAGAATGTAAGCCAATTTTATTTTGTCCCACAAAAGTTGTAAATTCTCTGTGCTAAAGTATTAGCAACTTAAAAGATTAAGTTTAATTGAATGAATTGAGCTATCAAACAGATTCTAAATAGTTTCAATATGACATCAAACCCTTGTTCTTTGTAAATTCTCTATGCTACAACTTAGAAGATAAAAAAGAATGCTAGAACTTTATACCAACCTCTAATTTTTGTATCTTTATTGTGTACCTTTGGCATATAGAATAGAAAATTTTGGTCACTTCCTTACAAAAGATTGGATGTTCAAGTCTAATTGCTAATATAAGGATGTGTTGATAGACAATACGTACCTATAAGGCTATGTTGGTGGTCAATCTGTAAAAATTCCTGTAAACCTTCCATGGTTTCGGAGGCATGCCCTAACCCATGGTGTTGATTAAAGCCAATCCCATCCAAACTTTTTGGTACCAAAAATTTTTGTTTATTTACTTGAATTCTCCTACTTTGCCCTTAGGAAACAACAAAAAAAGGTGGCGAGTATGTTTTCCCTTTTTTTTTGTAAGCCTTTCAATATTTTGTGGTCAATTTCACTCTTTCATTTTTTTTTTAAGTATTGACTTGGAACATTTAATAGACTCAAATCATATAACTGGATTAAACAAATTAGTCTCTTTAAATTCAGACTCAAGAAATACAAAAACAGCTAAATATATTTTCAAAAACTATTGACACATTTTACTATCTTTTTTTTTTCCGAACACGATAGATTTATTTCTATTTTATACTATGAAAAGGGGTGTGACCCATTAGGGCCAAGAGGGGGATTTGGAGGGATTGAACGACCACCAGTTCAGATGGTTGCGTAACCGTTGGCAAAACATTTCAAAAAGCTCTCTGGATTTTAGAATGCAAGTCAAGGGACTTGATCTCTTGATCAGCTACACCCACGTAAAGCCTTAAGACTCTCTTGGTGACTAACTAATCAAAATAGTTAGTTGACACATATTACCAACACCTTTTGATTTTACAAACACTCATTTCCAATAAAAGTTGTATGATAAATTTTCCATTTGGAGCCATATCTGGGTCTTGTAGTTGTACCAGACGATCTATACTGATGTGTTCCTGCCCCAAATCCATCAATAATTGGGCTATTGCCCCCACAGGAGTGGTCTAGCGGTAAGCGGGCTTTTAAGAATCCTTGAGGTCTAAGGTTCGAATCTTATCCTGGACTTAAATCCCTGTGACTCGTCCAGGGTCGCTGCGGGGGCCGTGATGCACTCTTCCGGTTTGATGTGCTGGCTCAGATCCTAAGAATTCGAGTTGAATATGTTCCGGGTTACCAAAAAAATAATAATAATAATTGGGCTGTTTTACCTTCGGCCCAGTCCAAACCCACTTTTACTGCTTAAATTCAACAACAAACAAATAGCTCCTTAAACCCCCTCCCCACCAAAACCTTCAAATTCCGGTTGTTTTGACTCATCCCAATGCAGCCGAGCTGAAGTTGAAAAAGAAGAAGAAAGGGGAAAAGTCCAGATTCCAGAAAACGCTAAATCACCATGGAAGATCGAAGCAGCAAGTTCAAGCTTGCACTTTCAATCACAGTCGCGGTGGCGATCTCCATCATTTTGGCAGTACAAATTCGAAAAAACAGAAGGCAAAAACAGAAGAAACAATCGAAATCTTGCTATCTCGATACAGAATCTCCTAGAAAACCTCAATTCAGTTTCAAACGCGTTGTGGCAGACAATTCTTACTCTCAATTCAAGCATTTGAAGCTCCAGGAAGCTGCCGGCGCCGCCAATGGTAAATTTGAAGAGGTGGAAAAAAGGAAAATTTTAATTTTGTTTGGAAATGTTAATGAAATTAGCTTCTTTTAATTTGTTTTGGCAGGGGATTATGTGAATGTGCATCCGTACAAGGCGGAGATTGGGGAATTATTGAAGAATTTGAACGCTGAATTTGTGGAACTTTTTAGTGGGGAAGTGGAAATGATTGGGGATGAGGCTGATAATTATGTTTGGGTTGAAACGAAGTCGCAGCTGGAGGATCTTGCTGAGGTGTTGAGTAAAGAGAAAGTGTTTGGTGTTGATACTGAGCAGCATAGTTTGCGATCTTTCTTAGGCATCACATCTCTCATTCAGGTATGGATACTTGTGTTTGTATTTGGAAACGAATGCCTTTCGAGTATGTGAGGAGTGAAAATTTTACACATTTGTGTAAAAAAATTTTCAAATTGTTCAAAATGGTATCTTTTTCCTGTACAATACAATGCAAACTGGGTTCTATTGGATTTTTCTGAAAAAAAGAAAGGGTAAACTTTTAATGTTCATGTGTATGTGCTGATATAATGTTGGTAGATATGGAAAACCATAGAAATGTCTTATGTCTTCTTAAAAGAAATAAGCATCTAAGTGCTAAGGTGGATGTGTATTTGCATCCCTGAGGCATAATACTGTACTCAGTTAATTCATAGATATAGAATATATGAGCTTTTGTGTTTAATGTGAGGTTTTTCTTGAATAGATATCGACAAAAAGTAAGGACTATCTGGTGGATACAATTGCCTTGCATGATGTGATGGGAATTCTTCAGCCCGTGTTTGCTGATCCTCTAATTTGCAAGGTAATTTAGTACACATGGTATGGTTGATTTAATTTATTTTTTATTGCTTGTAGTGAATCTTCTTCTTCAACTTATAACTGGTATACAACTACTTATAAATAGCCAGCTGTCATTAAATTTTAAATTTTGAAATTTGAACATCCCATTTTTCTTTCTCAAGAAATGTGTAATGATCCACACTTAAAAGAAAAGAAAAAGGAAACACGTTTGAAAGAAAAAATGTTGATATTTGTGGAATAGTAAGTATACGTGAATCAACATAATATTAGTTCAATAGGAGGCTATTGAACTTGTCGGATGACAGCTAAAGAAAAAGGCCAGGATTTTATAAAATGATTGCTTCTATGTTTATTGAGTTGTTTATGAACTCAAAAGTAAAGGACTTGTTTGCTTCTACTTGTCATACATGGTTGGTTATCATTTCAGTTGTGTCTTAGGAGGTGAGGAGGTAGTTTGCCAACATGAAACCCTATTCTTGTCCTTTTCTATTTTAAGAACTGAATTGAGCTACTTGATACTTTAACCGGACTTGACTTGGTAGCTTCATTTGCCAACTAAGCATCAAGAAGAGTTAGCAATCATTAACTTTTCAAACTGGAATCAAACTCAGCATGATAAGCATACAACCTAGTATTTATGTGTAAAAAGGTTCAGGCGACTCGAATTCAACTCAAGCTTGGCTCAATAATGACCCTTTCTAATCATCTGGATAATGATCACATATTCAAACTCATTAAAATGGTAAAAAAAAATCTCAAAAACTGGAATGTTTGGCTTAATTAGGCTCATTCGCATCCTTAAAGAAACACAGTATGCTCTGGACTTCCTTGGCACCATCTACCTCTTTGATGGTAAGATGGGTCGAAGTACCACGGTTAAGTATAGTTTGCATAATACTTTAATCTGAATAGAAATGACAATAACGAGAAAGGCTACTCTTTTAATCCGCTGATCAGACTTGGAGAAAGGAAGTTAGATGTCTTGTAGTGAAATAGCAGAATGGATTTGTTTTATGTATAATTTATCATTATTTGCTTCCACTGCTTTGCATTATAACTTTCTCATCTGCTTCCTATTATCTATGATTTTCTCATAGACATGCATATAGAGGAGAATCGGGGGCATACATGGAGTGGCTTTCTAGATTAACCAGATAATCATCTACATCCTTTCATCAATGATTTTAGCAATATATCTCGTGGAAGTGAACAATGCCTTTTCATATTTTGATGTCAATATTGAAACAAAAGATTTTATATCAGATATACTCGTTCCATATTTTTCTGCTTTCCTTGTATATTATGGTGATGCTTCACAACAAATCGCATTGATGCCAATTTAATTTGTTCTTACCACTGATGTAGGTGTTCCATGGAGCTGATAATGATATTCTCTGGCTTCAAAGAGATTTTCATATATATCTGGTTAATCTATTTGATACAGCAAAGGTGAGCTACCATCATGATTTAGTATGCCTTTCATTTATCTCATGTCTCGTGCCTTTGATGGGATTGAACAGAGAGTTCAAGTAGAGCGTAGCATCTTGCTTGTTGACTTTGACATTTGGAGTTGTATAATTCAGGCATGTGATGTGCTGTTGAAACCACAAAAGTCATTGGCATATTTGCTTGAAGCATATTGTGGAGTTGTTAAAAATAAACTGTTACAGGTTAGCATCTTTCTTTCCTGTCTCTCAATTTTATGAAAATTTCTAAAGATCATCTGTTTTGGCGAAACAAGTAGTGACTTCTCGCAATAGCAAAATATACAAGAAAAGAGAATAAGATTATCTGGATAAATTAGATACAAGATGGGGGAAGTTGGATTAGCATAATCAACTGGATTTGGTTAGCATCGTAGTTGGATCTTAAAAGTATTTTATAAACTAAAGCCTGTTATACTTTGGCCAACTCTGATGGACTGGAAAATTGAAATTGCTTAGGGATTCAAATATTGTCTATCTTGCTTGACCTTCTTTTCCTATGTTACCAATTGGTAGCATCATAAGTTGTAGTAAGAAATTTAGTATTGAAATAAATGATTAATTGTGATGTAGAAGACAACGCTGCATATCAGTTTTTGATCACATGTTTTAGCTGGCAAAATTTTGCTACTTTTATTGGTGTCTTGGTTCACCTAATGGGGTTTGTTTCACCACTTAAAATGCAGCGAGAAGACTGGAGACAGCGTCCCTTACCTGCAGAGATGGTGCAATATGCACGTACAGATGCACACTATCTTTTGTATGTAGCAAATTGTCTTACTTCAGAGCTCAAACTATATGGAACAGGTACGCAACGTACCTACTCTTGTTGTACAAAATTTGAAATTATGTGTTGATTGTAGATTCTATGACTTCTCTAGCATTCATGCTTTAAATTTTTATGGTATTCTAAAATTGATCATACTTTTCTCCAACAATAAATTACTGAGAGTTTTACAAGTCAACAGTTGAGAACTGGTTTATATGATGGATTTCTAAAATATATAATTTGAAAAGAAACATTGTGGAGTAGCCACTACACGTATATATATAGTGAAATTAGCTAACATGTGTTTCTATCAGAAAACTACTATGGAGTCAGTGAGTCTGACAAACCAATAGTATCTAATGCATGAATCTACTTGGAGTTGATTAATAGCTGTAATACATAGCTTTAGACTTCGTAAACCCCCAGAACACTTCATCCAAGTGTCTATGCATGTCAAGATTTCTTTTCAGTTTCTAAAGTAAATAAATAAATAATGAATAAAAATGAGAGCAAATTTTACATGCACTGACAGTGTATGCACCATCACCGTTGGATGTATTACACATGTCCAAAATTTGAATTTCAAGTTCAAATTTACATTAGTTGTCATTCATCCAAGGTTGGCAGCGTGTACACTTTCAGTGTATAATAGATTAATCCTAAAAATAATTTGAAAAATCCTGGAAATAGGAGTTGTTATTATCCATAAGGAGCTTTCCAGTCAGTTAGAAGCTTGCTTATTCCTTTCTTTCCATACTTGAGCTCACACGAGCTGACTTCCAGGCCTTTTCCCCTCTGTATTTCAGGCTTTTCTGGTGCCACTGTTCTATGAACTCTTTGTAAAAAAAAAAAAGTCGTGTATGTAAAAAAAAGTTGTATTTTATACATATTGTAGTTTTCAAAATATTATTAAACATAATAGTGCACCAAAACTCATCTTTGTTGCTTTATATATATGAAGATCATAATCTGGGTACATTTTTGTCAGCAGAGTCAACATTTTCAGTATGTATCATTCTTTGGATCTGTTAGTCACATGATGGTAAACATTTAGAAGGTTATCTATATCCCTAGAAACCCAACTGGATGGAGACACGATCATCTGGTTCAAAAGTTGAATTAATTCAAATGAAGTTGAGTTACTCAATCCAAATTACTCGTTAGTTTCTCAGAGTATCAGCCTTTACTGCAAAGCACATTCTCTTAGTTTCTAAAGGGCAATTTGTTTTGTTTGCGGGATATGATGATTTATAGTACTCATTTGCATATCAGATACAAGTCATGACTCATGACATGGTTTACAATTAGATTAGCATTTGTTACTAACCATCAGCTTGTGGTCTAGCTGTCTGAAATATTCCTCAAGATTAATAAAGATTTAAAAAAAGCCCCTTATCAAAAATTTTGCTATTAAATTAGATGATAAGTGGGATGTTTCTTCTTGTCAACTTAGGCACATTTAGAACAAGTTCACTCTCATATTGTTTTTTGGTTTGTAAAGTGCCCGAATCCTGAATACAGTAGTGTATCAGAAAATTCATCGCGTCCCGATGACACGTTCCATTTTGTTCTCGAGGCTAGTCGGCGTTCAAATGCAGCTTGTCTGCAACTTTACACAAAGGAGATTGAAGCTTATCCAGGAGAATCTGCTGCAGCATCGATCATTTCTCGTAATTTGAATGATCAAGGAAGTTTCCAATCAAATTGCTGTTGTGAGACAAAGGAAAATTGCTCCTGCCAGGTTAAGGTATCGATGATTTTTTTTCTCTCTTTATTTTCATAAATATCATAAATTTTGTATGTCGATGAGTTAGTAACTTTTGTCTTTTTCTTGATAATTCAGTTTCAGGCTGTTGTGAGACGTCTTTGTGCTTGGAGGGATGTAATGGTAAGTGAATGTATCTATGTGCTTTTCTTCCTCGAGAGCATGTATAATAATTTGGCCCTTTATTTTATTTGTTTCTAATTTCAAGTACCAGCTGCCTATTTTCTGAAGAATAGCCTATGACTTGCTAGATACATGTTCAATTTGAGTCTTTAAGATTGCTAGACAATTGAGGCTTTGCATCTTGGTTTGTTATACATCTGTTCAGGCCCGAGTTCACGATGAGAGTTTGAGATATGTCCTATCTGAGCAAGCCATAGGCATGCTTGCAGCAAAGGTTCCAACAACTGAGATGGAAATATATGATACCATCTCAAGAGCTGATCTAAATTCTGATTCCGTGAATTTTGGTTCTTTTCTCGAATCTCCATCGCCTGTTGTTTGCAGTCACTTTGAAGATTTTTATTTACTGTTTCAAGATAATATAGGCAAGGATGATGATTGGTTAGTTCCAATCCTACAAAAGCACCTAGGCTCAGATGGGACTTGTCCCCTGTCAATACATAACTATGTTTTACTATCAAAAACTAGCCTAAAACCAACAAATAGAACAGTTTCTAAACCAAATGGGTTTAGAGCTGCAAAGCAAGTTGCTCGTATGGCTTCAAGAGAGTTATTCGTTCAAAAATTCTCCTGCAAATCCCCAGTTTATCATAATTGCAGAATCTTTGCAAACGACGGCCGATTGTTATGTTACTGTGACCGGAAGAAGCTTGACTGGTAACTTTATTTTCTCTCTTCTTGATTGCATTATTCATACTTAATTTCCAAATCTAGCCTACTTGTGAGAAATATATGGAGTCTCCAATGAATATGAATATTTATTGTCAAAGGTATCTTAATCGAGATCTGGCAAGACTTGTTGAAGATGACCCTCCAGCTATAATGCTTCTCTTTGAACCCAAAGGTCGCCCTGAGGATGAGGGGAATGACTTCTATATTCAAAGTAAGAAAAACATATGTGTTTGTTGTGGTGAAGGGAATCACTATTTACGGTACCGGGTTATACCTTCGTGCTACAGAATGCATTTCCCTGAACATTTGAAGAGTCATCGCTCTCATGATATTGTGCTTCTCTGTGTGGATTGTCATGAAATCGCACATGCTGCCACCGAGAAGTACAAGAAACAAATAGCTACAGACTTTGGAATACCACTTTACATTCGTAAAGTAATTGATTCTGATCAAGTTCAAAATACAAGTGAATCGACTGATGTACATTTTGAGGAGGTAGGCGTATCTCCTTTGCAGTTGCGCACTGCAGCAATGGCTTTGTTGCGCCATGGGCCAAGAATGCCACCCAAACGCCGTGAAGAATTAACCCAGGTATGAATAGTTGTCAACTTTCTGTATTTTCATTTTGGGTAGTAGCAATGAATGAAAAGGTACGAGTAGTAGTCAAAAGTAAAATGATGGTAAGATCATCTAGTTGCAGACCCTATATTTTCTTGATAGTCTTGCATTTCCTTGAAGAATGGCAGTAAGAATGTGTGGTATATCTGCAATGTTTTGGTATATGACATGGTATATCCAAAAATATTTTCCAATGTGTGGTATATCTGCACTAATGTTCCATGCAAAGATTTTATTTTTTTTTTCTAATCTGGTTGAGTTTATGACACTTTCACTTTATAATACCTTTCAATGGTCCTTTAGACATGGTACTTCAAACACCATGGGATGGTAATTGACTGCATATTGCTGGTCCAATTATATTGATTTGGTTATTGTATGATCTCTAACTTTAGCATTAATATCCCATTTTCTCTCGTATTTCAGATTTCAGAAAATGAGGACTTTGAAACCTTTTGAGTTTTGAGTCCATTCTGTCTTCCATATAGTTTCTAGATATTTTATTGCTGTTACTATCATTTGTTTGGGGAAAACTTTTAATGCGCGTTAGGAGCAACATCTCTTCATGGCCAAGTGTTGCATCTTTTGATTTCTATTGGCAGTGCTTTCCTTTTCACTGTAAATGCTTATAATAGATAAAATATTGGAAAGTCAGACAAGTCTAAAATGTCTTTGCCATTGTTTCCTCTCTTTGTTTTATTAGTGGCAGTGGTTGAATTTTATTCAATGAGCTTTTGTGTCTATCGATTGTGCAGATAGTAATGCAGTACTATGGAGGTAGAGAAATATCAGATGAAGATCTGGAAAAGGCTTTGCTTGTTGGGATGAGTCCTAATGAGAGAAAACGACTAGGGAAAAAAAGAGGACTACAATTCAAGCATGCAAGTTCTCAAGTTTTGGTTGGTACAGATACAGATAGTAAAGAAACATGTAGCAAACAAAATAATGGTCAAAACTTGATGGAGATGAGAACGGACATAAGCGGTCACTCTACTTGTTCCAACACTCTGGCCAATGGTGAAGTCTCTTCGGCCCATAGTAAAGGAGTAGATTCGGACAGTACTAAGTCTCGAAATACCAATTGCATACCTTTTTCAGTTTCTGATGTTGCTGAAAGTGGAACTCCATTGAATGGAGCGACAAATTTGATCTGCTCAACGTATAATGGAAATTTTTCATCGAAGCACCAGTCAAAGTATTCACTACTTGGGCATGGACCACATGGAAAGTTAGTTGTTGATCATTTACTGAAGGAATATGGTGAGGATGGAATCCTTGAATTTTGCCAGAAATGGAGACAAGTTTTTGTTGATGCTCTTCATCCTCGCTTCTTACCTGCTGGATGGGATGTGAACCACAGGTACTTTTATGGCAGTGACCTTGTATGGTCTGCTCATATGGGATGTAATATCTAGTCATTCTTCAATCCTTACAACCTATGGCAACTGTTTGTAAAATGCTGGACTCCCAGAAGTGCCTTTTTAGATTCCCACACATGAAAGAGTGTTTTTTAATTTGAAATGGTATTTAAAGTCTTAACATGCCAAAGGCAAATGCAGCACAAAAGTTGAAACTTAAAAGGCCTAGAATGTTTGAACTAAACTGTCAAGTGAAAGTGTGTAGAATTTTGGATGCTAAATTTAGAGTTCTGTGTGATTTTTATACCATAAGCACATTGTATCTTGATTTAGTGATAGAATGAAGCTATGCAACATGATTAAGTCAGTATACAAATAATTTTAAAAACAAAACTTTCAAACCAAAACAAAAAATGGTTACATATGAGTTCAAGGATAAAGAAACTGTAGGACCCAAGTAAAACTATAAGGGTAGCATCTCTAGGAAACGTGGCATCACGATAATGATTTAGCAAGCAGTGAAAATCAAGCTCAGATGGTGCACTTTTTGTAATATAGTACACATCCTATAATGTTGGGATCATAATTTTTTGGAAGCCCTAGGATTGTTGGATTTAGCTTTTTGTGCTGATTGGATTTGATATCTACTTTTCATACAAACTGAGATACTTATCTAAAGTATTTTGGCTTTCTTCTGGATGTGGATTTTTTTAGTTCCATCAGATTCTGCTTCTGGGATATATGTAAATGCATTACTGCGATTTAAACATATTTTGTCCTGTACATACAGTTTATTTGTCCTGTGTTTGCAAGTTGAAGACTTATAATAGCTATTATGTTGCAGTGCCAGTTATGCATTGTGAGCATAGAGGCATAATTATCTTATTCTTGTTCTAATATGTGAATTTCAGTATCAATATTACCAGTTCTTTGTTAATGCGTACATGTCTGCATGTTTATAAAGCTTCTATAATGGATTTAAAACTGTTCCTGTGGTTGGATCCCTGCACTTTAAAATCCAAGTTCACATAGCAGTTGCTTGTACTTTCATGATTGTTGTACGTGAACCTGTTTTTGAGTGTTTGAAAGTATGTAATTCTTAAGAAGGAAGCATTTGTTGGGAATAAGGTTAGACACTCATATGGTTAATTCGCGTCTTGTCCTTCTCGATTGTGAAGGAATGCTAAGAAGTGAAAGGGTGAACCTCTAGTACTCTTTAAGTACATTTATCAGAATGAAGCAATTTTTTATCTCAAATAATAAAATACTGCATAATATGTTGCCAAATATTTTGAATGGAACCACAGAAGTGGAATATTTTTCTTTTTAAATATTGAATTTCAGGTGTCAGGAGTGTGTATTGTATGGTTGCTGAATTTTTTGTGTGCAAGGATTTGATGTCTGGTGGTTTTTTGCCAGTGGTAAGAGGGACTTTGGGGATTTCAGTGTGTACAAGCCTGTGAATAAAGTTTCTGCAGCTACTGAGGAATCGGGAAAATGATCAAGACTTCAATCTGCCAGGTTGCAAGAGACCCTTTTAATTACCATTTTATTCTAGGAGAGCACTAGCATCGTTAAACTAGGAGATGTAATCTGTTTTTATCTCTGTTTATGTATTCATTGGTTTCTTCGTTTTGCTTGTCATCGTGGTTTTCCAATGATCAGACGAATTTTGTCCAAGTGATTGCATTGGAGCTGTAGCTTATATACTGGAATACTTTTCTAATGCAAGGATCTTCATGTTTTCTATGCATTGTTAACAAAATCATTTGCTTGAAACCTTCCTTGCTGTTTTCCATTGAGCTGGTCTTTCATTGGGGTTTTGGTTTCAAACCTGCAATCCTTCCGCCTGATAGGCCGCTTCCATCTTCATTGTTCTTGAAACTGAACACCTCAAGTTTGCTCCAATTTAAAAAGGACTCGTTGACAATGTTTGAACAAGTTTTCCTTTTCAGATTAGGGCCTTGCAAGTCTGCAGATTATTGCTATTCAGATGAAGCTATTATGAAGCGACCTCAGAATTTGTCTGCTCTCATGGACTGCTTGGGGATGCACCAGCTGACATTTTGAGGCTGCTAAGTTTCTAAAGAATCTCTTTCGCCATTTTCTTGCTTTAGTGTGGCAAATTCTCGAGTTTGTTTGCACGGATTTTTGAAGGCATTGCGACATCAACCAAGAGGGAAAACAGGATTCCAGCGCACATTTCAACTGTATACTCGGACCTAAGGTGGAATAACTGGAAGATATCTTCGGTTAAATTTTACTGGCAAAAATTTAAGCTTAATCTTGGGCCCCGTTTGACAAATGAATTTTTTGAATTTTTGTTTAAAACTTTACAATAACTTATTATAAATGTTGTAGGAAAAATTTTTGAAGTGTTTAAATTTTTGAATGTTTTTAAGTATATAGTTTAAAAACGTTACGAAGTTTTTTGAAATTGTCCCATTTGATAAGTGAATTTTTTTGATGTTTGTTTAAAATTTTACTGTAATTTATTATAGAAATTTTTTAAAAAATTTTGGAGATGTATAAATTTTTTTAATATTTTAAAGTGTATAATTTAAAAAAATTTTAAAATTATTGTAACTAAAGCTTTTACAAAATTTATAACAGACAAACTTGGCAAAAAATTCATGTGCCAAATAAATAGACCCTTAATTTCAGGGCAATTTTTCCTATCTATTGGTTTCAAGGGTGGGGCTAGTGAAGAATGTTTCTTAATCATTTATTCTGGCCCGAGATTTTGCTGACAGACTTTTGCCAAATTAGGGCTTTTCTGCACAGGTGGGTGGAGGGAGAGAGAGAGAGAGAGAGAGAAGAAACGGAACTCTCTTAAAACTCGGTAACCTTAATATTCATTTCCATTTTGTTTCCTTGGGTGTACCATTCAGCCCCTGATTGTTCTATTACCCTCGGCTCCAACAAAGCCTTGAGCTGAAATCTCTAGTTACATTATATCGACTGCACAAATTTAGACTTCAGCAGTTCATTCTATACTCTTCTTGTGTTGTCCTCAACTAATCAACCATGGACTGGGTACAGAAATGTCCCTCAACCAAAATGGGCGGAAAAATAAAGAAGGATAAGGTGCAAATATAAATATAAAGCCATCGAAATAACCCCCGCCATTCAGCCATCTAAGCATGTCCATCTTCCAGCTTTCAAGTATAAATTTCAAGCACTGTGCTTTCAGAAGTGGAGAAATCTGATCTGCTCAAGAATTAACTAGAAATGCACATCAGATCCTTCACGAATCTGGTACCACGACTAAAGAAACGTAATCAAAGACATACCATCGCTGAAACTACTTATAACAGTAACAGTTGAGACTTGTGATCAATGCCGTTGAAGATGAAAGTCCCAGACATAGGAACAAACTGCCTTGTGATGAGCTGCAGCAGAGGCAAAATGATTGGCCTTATATATATTTGTAATTGTGGAGAAAGTTAAAAAAGACCATAACTTGGCAAGAAAGTTCAGTAGTACTAAATTGAACGGTTATGTCTGCATTCTCCCAAAAAATTATGAAAGGAAAGACATCCCAACCTTGATCACTTCCTGTGATGCAATTCCACCAATAAGGGCAGCCACAGCGTGAAGCTCTGCAGCACCATACCGGCACATTTCATTTATGAGATCTTCTATTAAAGATGAACCATTACAGCCCAGATCACTAAGGAGGCCGACCGCAATACTTTTCAATCTGGAAATATCCTCATCCATCCCACTGCAGAAAATTAAAATAGCAGAATCACTAAGATGATGATCAAATAGCGTTTCTGCAATGAATGTGTCTAAATTATGGTTTTACCCCTCAAATTGGCCAGGGAAACTATTATAGTTTGCAGCAAAACGGTCTGCAGCTCGAAGCAGAATGTAGAACCCTGCAGCATAACTATAACACAAAATTTGAGGCCAAATAAAGAGAAATCACAATGCTGAACATGTGACATGTGATAAATCTAGAAAGAGCAGAAAGATATCTAACTATTTGCAATCAGCTCCTAAAGTTTTGCAGGTTCTGGACACGAAGTTAAAAAAAAAAGGTTAAATGCTGATAGATCTATATCAATTTCTCTTAATCCTAACTTTTTGAATGATTTGCTAGAAACAAGAAGAATGTCTTAACAGTTCCTTTCTGTAACAATCTCTCTGAGCCAACAATAAAAACAAAACAGACGAGAGTAACCTATTATGTAACTTGTTGAACAGAAAATCCCATACACAATCCTTAATTTTGTGCAACAGAAAGCTTTCAAAAGAGGTGATGCCACTTGAATGAATGATCAAAAAACTCAACCAGGGAAAAAAAAAAGTCTCACCTATGAATTGCATATACAAAATAAAACAACCTCCAATAAGGATGCCAACTAAGGAGATACAACTTCAAATACTAGAAACAAATAGTAGTATGTTATCCTTAAACCCCAATTCCCGAGCATAAATATACTTCTTTTTTCCCTTTTGGGTTTTTCCAACCATCCTCAATAAACTAGACTCAGAAATCACTCATTTCTTCCAACCTCAGTTTTCGGGTAAGAGGCCTCAGTTTTATGCTGTACTATTACTTTCCCCTACATTTTTTTCTCTTAACCATCAACGGGCCTTCCCTACACAGTGCAGAGCTCTAAGAGATGATGACTTCTGCAGATAACCGGGAGAATGGATAACCACAGCAGACTATAAACTTGAGAAAACTTGTACAGGTATTTCTGGTTCCTTAATATGTAACCTATTTTGAACTTAATGAAACTACTCTTCTAATTCTTCTTCTCCTTGCTCATATTTTGGTTCCATTGAGTCAAGAAACCTAGGTTTCAAATTAAGTCTGGTCAGACTTTCCAAGCCACTGACAATGAAAGATCTATATAATGAAGCTCCAAAAAACTTTTAAGTCCTTGAAAGAAAACTTCACATTAGTAGCTAGTCAAATAGATAAAACATGCATACCAATGTCAGACCCAGCTCTGAAGTCACTTTTACTATAGAATAGGACTACTTTTCCTGAAATGTTATCTAGATCAAGCATCCCAAATGTAATTTATGAACCTGAGAGCAGTCCTTTAACAAAGGTCAGTTTTTCTTTTCTTTTCCCCCCTTTCACTTCTTGGTCTTCAACCCCCTCAGTTACTACAAAACAATACAAACAATATTCTCAAGGTTTAAACCAGTCTGAAAAATCCACTCTATAAAGTGACATCAAATAATTGTTCACTTCCTTTTTTCTAGAAACTAGCCCATAAACCAAAGAAAAGCTGATAAGTATGTATATACCTGTAGTCTTCATCAGTCAGACACTTCTGTAATTCTGCTTGGACTGGGGTGTTGAACTCATCCTCAATGGGCCGATACCTACAAACCTAAAAGCATATCATATGCCTCAGATACTAAAATAGAACATTTTCATATGATAAAAACAGTTCAACATAGCATGATGTTTCAGTCCTCATAGAATTGAGGGACTCAATAATAAAGGGCAGTTCCCTACTTAGTCTGGCAAGTCGGTAGTTGATATCTACTGTACACAAAAATACACCAAACAGGGTGGAAACACAAGAAAAAGGGAAACAAAAGAAAAACAAAAACACAATGTGATGGAGCAATATATAACACCCTCACAGCCCCTGCCAAGCTGAACATTGCAACATTGCAATATCTATCGACCTGTTTTGCCAAAGGTCAAATTAAAACAAACGAGTTTCATCATTGCAGTCAAACAGTTTCAAAAGGATCTCATCATGGATCCATTCAATGCAAAATTTGCTGAAAAGTGGCGATTCCAAACAATCACTCTTCTAACTGAAAGTTGGATAAACATTTCAAGAATAAAACAGACTTACTCGGAGTTTCCTTGCACTTTTACAGAAGCTTTTTATGTAAGCATTTGAGATGCTATATGGATCTCTACCAATTATTTTCAGGATATGCCTGACTTTTTGCTCCATAGCAATAAAATCTGCCACAGCCTTTGCTTGGTAAATCTTCTGCAAATTTACATACAACCTACAATATACACGGAAGAGCTCTATAATATACAAGTCATAGTTTTCATAGACGTAAATGACAAAATTAATACTGCTTGTCCTGCAAAAATGCTAGTCACTAACTCAGTGGATGATGTCATATCCGGTATTGAACCCTCAAGAGGTGCCTCCCCATTCCCTTCATTGTCAATGAAATCCTGCAGAGCAGGCATGAAATATGGTTGGGCAATCATGCAGGTCAAAAGGGTAGAAATTCAAGGTTGTTAAAGAACTGTTGAACGAAATTACAGTAGATAGTCAATCTATTAAACTAGAAGACTAATTTCATAAAATGAGATGTTAGCAGACGAATTTGCTAATTATTTATTATAAAAATGAGAGCTAATATTTGTATGATAAAAAAACAGAGCATACAGAATCCACAAAAAGTTACCTTTAGAGCTGCCACAGTCACCCAAAACTCTGATGAACTTGAACCAACTTCAGCACTACCATCATTAATTATCTTCTCTAACTCTGAACCTTAATTGTGAAATCAAGAAAGATAAATATACATTTCTACGAAAATAAAATATAGTTGTTACATCAAAAATACATTGACCGGTAAAAATAGAATTCTGACATGAGTAGGAAAGTGAAATACTAACCTAAAAGCAAGTCAAACTTGAGTTGCAAACTAATAGTGTAATTAATGCATGCAAATACTATAAGTTTTCAAGTAGAAGCAGATTATTTAATCAACTAAAATGAACTGAAACACAAATTTTCTAGTATTAGTAGAATATTAATATACCATTAGCACATGGTTCCACATTCAAAAAGTTTGTAATAGGCACAAATATAAGCACAGAATCAGATTATCAGAAGAGGCAAGTTCAAGATACGATCTTGATCAAGAATCTTATTTCCATCCCAAAGGTCAAAAAATACTTCTAAAACAACCAAAATCAGAACTGCTAGGCAGTTCCCAGCTATCCCACTCATTAGTATAAGATTTGCAGTAGTTGTGACAACATGTGACTTCAAAAATGTGCTCAAACCCAATTATTACAATTCCCAGCAACTCTAATTATATGTCTTGAATCCGCAAAATCATTACTTACTGATTCCTCTAGGAGCAAAGACTTTAAATGAAGCTTCCATTGCCTCTTTATAATTGTCCTCATCAATTGCAATCATCCTGGCTTTAATTAGGTCCTAAGATAATTAAAACAAGAACGGTCTCAGAAACCAAACTAGAATAAAATATTAGCGCAAGTGAAAACCAAATTCTGAACCTTGAATTGTTTCTTCTCATCTCTAGTTGATGGAAGGCAGCCACCATGACTTTTTGCCCACTCTTCTGCCATCTTAACGAGAATGATGACGTAAGGGGTGTGCTTATGGACGACTGGATCAGATGTGTTCAAATCAATAGTGTCTGCAAAACTATGAGTAACAAATATATCATCAGAATCTACCTATTAAATTGAAAGCAAAAACACCATCAAAAGAAGTAACATTCTCAGAAACAATCAAAGCACATGCAGAAGTACTGTGAATAACCTTCTGAGCTCTGGCCATGGGTTATTTAGCCGGAGATCATCCAAAAAGTGATCAGGCTTTGACTCAATCACAGTATGCTCCTGCAATAGGATGCAACTATGAGATTTCAAATGTTAAAGTTTGTAAATTGTCCAATTATCTCAGCAAATGTGAAAGAAAAAGTCAGTCACCTTCACACTGATCCGAATAAAACCTGTTAGACCATATGAGCGTGCAAATACCAGAGCAACATTTGCATCTCGACAGATTCTATCCAATTTCACCATTGAATCTTCAACCAGCTGAAAAAAAAAAGACAATGAGATATGTAAATAACATGAATTCATGACTGTTCTACTTTCAAAGTGAAGGTAGACATCAAAAATCCCCTCGGCAGTAAAATCTCAACCACTCCATGACTACATCTACTGGCTGAAAGTGCATCTTTCCATGTTTAATTTTCTTTAAAAAGAATAAGTGTTAGGATAGTTTCCCTGCAGGTAA
Organism: Coffea eugenioides; assembly: GCF_003713205.1. Lineage (NCBI taxonomy): Eukaryota > Viridiplantae > Streptophyta > Magnoliopsida > Gentianales > Rubiaceae > Coffea > Coffea eugenioides. Next base: position 38,112,805 of record NC_040039.1, read on the forward strand.
CTTCTGAATGCTTAGATCCAACCAAAACTCCAGAAATCAAAGACTTTGAACAGCCTAATTCACTAGATAGAAGGTTTAACATGAGTAGGTTACAAAGGAGTTGGAACTTACTGCAGTTAACCAGGAAAAAAAATTTCCCAATTGCTTCCTTTGAAGGGGATATCTTAGGATTGTAAATGGACATCAGTTTGACCCTTTGACCCAATTGATTCAAGTATAAAGCAATGTAGCAGACTGATAGCTTAAGAGGTTAACACCAAATTTGACAACTCAAACTATGCTGGCTTAGTTATATTAAACTGCAGAAACAATAACAGAGAAACTAATCTTCTTTGTTCCTTCATATATCTCCAATTAAGTATATGTAAGCAATGAGCCACTAGGAATCAATATGAATTCCAATCACTATGGATCAGTAGAAAATTAAGGTTACATTGATGTTTAATTTGACATTGTATCAATTATAAATCTTATTGCCAAGCTTGATGGTGCCCAGAAATTTAAATGAGTCTACATCATTAATCATATATGTGACATAAATCAACAAAGAATTAACTTAAAAAATAAAGAACTTCATACCTGTGTGGCCACTACCAGAGTGAACTGTGAGAAGAATGATGGGTTTGACTCAATCAATGCCTGGGGATACTCTTCAATAAACTTGGCTTTAACAGCATCATTTAGCTCCTGAAGAAATGAACACACACATTTGGCCTTCGATTGTCCCACACATGATTCGTCCACTACAACAATTACAATTAAAAATCAGAAAAGACGATCAAAAAACACATTTTAACAGCATAACACATAAATGACAACATTGATAGAAATATATGTCAAAAGCAAAATGTGTACCCATGAAGTTATTCCCAAGGTCACCCACTTCAACTTTCGAGCCATCGACAACGGTGATACTTCCAACCCCACCAAGAACAAGATTTTTCAATGTTTCTGAACCTGTTGGCCCACAATTCAACAAGCATACACTAGATCTCTCAAGTGCAGCCTGTCCTTGCTCACCCCATATTCTGAGAAACCAAATTTGCAGTACAAAAATAAACAAATATAGTATTTTTTTTAAATTAATTTTGATAGTAAATAATCATAAAAACTCATAAATTCTCTGGTTTTACTTTCACCATTCTTCTCCACAAAATTCAACTCTTTATAACCATTTTCGAGCCCGAACCAAGAGTAAATATCTTAAACCAAATTTACTATTATAAAATTCCTATAATCCTAGTACAAAAATCGAAACATTGCAATATTATTATAAATTAAAAAAAAAAAAGCTTCGACAAAAGTGGTATTAATTTCACTCGAATTCTGGATAACAGAACCAACTTAAAGAAAATGAAAAGCCATTATGCTTTAAGGCCAACTAAAACAAGATCAATGTACAAAGCAATAATTAATCAACTAATTTCAATCCAAGATATCCAATAAAATTTACAAATAACGTTTAAACTTGAAATTTCTATTACTAATAAATAATTAAACAACGCTAAAGCGGAAAAATATCAATAAATTCTATACTTCTTGCCCTAAAGCTATTACTAATAAAAGTAAATAGAGACAATGCTGAACGTCAAAAGGGTCAATAAAGAAAATAGTGAGGCAAAGAAAAGCTTCAGAATAAGTTACCTGAGCTGACGATCGTACTTCGTTTTGGGTTCCGCCATTTTGCGGTGTACTGAACGTGCGGCAGTGTTTGTGGGACTTTCTTCACTTTCGCTGGCTTGCTTGGTTACTACGCTGTGGGGCTCAAGAAGCTGAGAATTTTTCCGAAAGGATATATTGTATTTGCGTCCCCTATAGTTTAATGAAATTGTGTTTAAACCCGTTGGATCTAAGGGAATTACAGATATAGTCATACAACGGACTCCCTTGTTATATATATACTAGGCATTGTGCCCCGCGAGTTTCGCGGGGTGCCCATTATGTATGTTAATCATATATGATTTTGGTTGATCTGGATTGATATAAAACACTATAATTGATTTATATATATTGATATATTCTGATTAGATGGATATAGAATTTTTATTGATTTGTATGTATTAGATGTGCATAGGATTTTTAGTGACTTATATATTTTTTTGATATTTAATAAGTGAATAAAGATAAAAAGAATTTCTATTTTTTCATATTTAATATTTTTGGTATTATATATATTTTGGAGAAAATTAATAAATACGTGAATGAATATAAAGAAGGGGGGAAAATTATATACATAGAAATAGCATCAAAGTTATAATTATTTCATATAAATAACATATATTATATGTTAATAGAAAGCTATATTATTGCGGTGTAGATGTTTGATTATGATTCTTGAATAAAGTTTCTGTTGAAGAGGTGTAGATGATAATTGTTTTCATTGAGGAGGGTGAATAGGATGACACTTCCTTCATGTAGGAAATGTTTTTGTGCGAATGTTGGCCAACCTTCTGTTATTTCTATTCCTTCTAGTTGAAAGATCCATCGGGTTTTAGCGTAGTAGCAATTGATGATTCCTGCGTCATTTGTTTGTATATGTGATGGTATATCGCCGATGAGTACCTGAGATAGAAAATGGGGAAAATGTGGTTGTATTATGAAAGGAGAATAGGAATGTATTGTATGAATTATATTGATTGGAATGTAATTTGTATGAAACTGACCAAAGATTCGAGATCGTCTGCTCTCAGCATTATATAAAATGAGAAGTGGGTCATTAGTCTTTCTTCTTCTGTGAAGAGTGCTTTGGTTACAAGAAAAGGAATGGGTTAATTTATTTTATAATAGAGAGATAAGATTGTTTTATAGAGAAAGAGTTGCTTACTGCATCCAATTGATGATTCTGAATGATTGAGGAGGATGTTCCATTCATGACAAGCTAAACAATTATTTGGATTATATATGGCAACTCTAAAGACCATACATCCGATGTGGAAGAAACGAAGAATGGAGCCATTTTGTATGTTGTGGTCTTGTATGAATTTGTTCCATCCAGATAGCTGAAAACCGGTATCGAGTTTGATGAACCATGTGCGATTTCCATTTCGTATAATCATTGTGTTTGTCCAGTAGTTTCTCAAATGTGGATAAAATGATGCATTAATTCTCTGGAAAGAAAAGGATGAGGTATAGCATAAAGTACATGAAAGTGAAGATATGTAAGTATGAGGTTTATTGGTTTACCAATCCTTCTGGGTATGCTTGTCTATATTCAACGAGAAATGAGTTTGGTGATGAAGCTGAGATTTTGATAGATGCATAATTTATACGTGATCAGTGGAAAATAAATAAGCTATATTTTAGTAAAGAGAGTGTAAAATGTATAATATGTGAATATAAGAGGAGAAAACTTACTGGATATTAGTTCTGGTGGTGGATAGTCGGATATGAATGATGTGAGCCAGTTTGATGCATCAAAGTGTGATGACCAATGTTGAAGATGGGGTTCAATAAATCTGGAACCTATAGCTCTTATGAAGTTGGTGCTGATTTCATATGCAAAGCTGTTATTGGATATTGGGGTTGCTTGGATTACTTGAAGTGCTTGTCCATTAATAGTATGAAGATAAAACAGGCAAGCTATCAGGTGGTCATTTTCTTCTATTGTTTCTATTGTCCAATCTATGAAAGTTGGTATTGCCATCAGTTTTTTGGGCTGTTTGATTTTAGTTATATTTACTTATGCTTATGGTATTTATAGTGGTTGTTGTTGGTGCATAACATGTGATATGGGCGGGTGATTTTTTGTGTTATTGTGGTATTTTTTTATCTATTACTTTGGTGGACATGTGAATATACAGTAATGGATAGGAAAAAGACAAGAAGTTATTATTTTGTTTTGTTAGTATTTTGATGAAACTGTTGTCATGTGAATATATAATTATGTTCAGATGTGTCAGATGGATTGGAGCAAAGAGAGCTAATAAACTAATCTAAGTAGTGTGGCATATTAATGATGTAGTTTTATATATGCTTCATAGGAAATCAAACAAAAATACATACTGCTTTTTTCATGTTTACTTTGTACATAAGCAGATGACAACAAAATGTGATAGATAGTGGCAGGGAATCAAAAGTATGAAGACACATGCATAGCTGGTTACAGGTGATTTTTTGAAAAGTGTGTCATGTTGAGACAATGGATTTCATGTGAGCTTCTGATGCTTGGATTCCTTGTCAAATTCTTTGTCTAAGCTTCGCTTGGCGGATGGTGGTGCTATTGGAGTGGGAGAATCAGGAACATCTGTTGTGTGAGATGTGGAAGATCCAGCTGAAGCACTATTTTTGTAGATTGAGCTTGGAGTGGCAGGAGGTGCAGATTTATCAGCTAGCGTGATGAGGTCTTCAGATGTGGTTATTGTGTGAATTAACTCTTCTCCTTCTGATTGTGGTGTTTTTTGGTCAGTTGTGTGCTCCAGAACAGGATGGGTTGATGATTGATCAGGGAGAAAAGCAGTGAGAAAATACAGGGGTGTAAATTGTCTCTGAGATGGTAGATATGATCTTATCTCACAGAGCAATGTTTGTTTTTGAATTCTTTCATTGATTACATGAACAGGAATTGGGAGTTGCTGCATTATTGTAAAAAAATGTTAATTAAGTAATGAAAATAGTGAAGTGTGTTGAATGGTTTATTTATAGATAAGAATAATGTAATATATACCTTTGTATATCTGTCATAGATTTCAGCAGCAGTCATATCAAGCAGAGTTTCAGCATATTTTTCTTCAACAGCAGCAGTTAGGTAGCCAGTGTCATCATGTATGTTGAGCTGGAGCTTTGCTCTGTAAAAGTGATAAGATCAAAGTTAGATGATGCATACTATTAGTAGTGTAAAAAAGGAATTATGTAATTCATTGAAGTGAAATAGATACTTTGGTTTTGGCTTTGTGTCTTTCGTTTCACAGAAATTGCAGTCAAATTCGATATCTATCATTGCTCCAGTTGATTTACCGCATGTAGCACAGCTGGCAATAAAAAACTTCTGGTCGATGTTAACTATTGATGGAGTTCCTTTGATCCAGAAGTTTTTGATCTATTGGAAAAAAGAGAGTTAGAAATGATGATCAATGTAAAGAAATTATTTATGTAAATTTTTTCTGGTAGAGCATGTAAGAAGAAAAATGTATGTTACCAGTTCTGAAGAGGCAATGATTTGTGAGATTGGCCTTATTTGAGTATGTGCTGGAGCAAGGATTTTTTGATTAATTTTTTCATAGAGTTTCTGGCTGATGACCTTTTGAATATATGCTCTATTTTCATGACACCTACAATATTTGATTAAATTTTTGTTATATTTATTTGTTAATGTGAAAATGTTTGTGATTGAGAATAGGAAAGAAAGAGATATATACCAAGTTTGTAGTGAAGCTGTTTCTTGTAACGGTGGGTCAAGGATGATTGTAGTATTGGGGCGAGTAGCAATGTCAATTCCTTCAATTGTTGTTTGTGCAAAGAGAAAAAGAAGACAGAACAGAGTATTTGATTAGAGATATTAGTTTGTATGAGTTAATTGAATTATGATTTTAAAGATAAGTAGGATACTAACCATAGTATGTTGTGATCTTTGGGCGTATAAGCAGAACTATTGGGCATGTGTGAATAATGTTCATGAGCTGAACTCCTTCAATATAAATATATGGTTCCCACATGGTGAAGATCATTGGTCTGCATCTGAAAAATATATAGATATTAATGTATAAAAAAGATAATTTATGATATGGATATTTGATTGAATGAAAGGATGGATTGTATGGAAGAGTGTTTAGTAACATAGTGAGTCGAAGGTTTACTCAGGATTAACAGCGATGAATCGGCGAATTGTGCGTGGTCCTCTTGCTGTTGATATTGTAGATTCTGGGAATCCTTGAATTAAAGCACAAAGGAGATCTGCAGAGATAAGATTATTCAATAAATATAATGTGTTAGGATCAATAAACTTAAGGTATATATGCTTGTATCAGAAAAATGATAAAAGTAAAGATAGGCTTACTAAATCTGATGGAATCATTGTTTTTATATTTGTCAAGATTCCAGAAGGAAGTTAATGGGAATCGATTGTTCAGGGTGAGCTCATTTTGTTTCTGTGCTTGCTTGATGAAAGTTGTTTTCGTTATGGTTAGTTGCCATGGCACAGAACCAGCTTGGTTTCTTTCATCAGTGATGGCTGAAATAGCAGCATTGCCAATGTAGTAAGTACGGTAGAGATGAAGCTTGTTGTCTGCATAATTTACATCTCTAGTGAAAGCAATTCCTTGGATGGATTCATTCTGTAGAGGAGATAGTTATCAATTGGTTGAAAATGCGATCATAAATAAATTTGAGGATGGAAAATATTTGTTTCTGTGCTTGAAACTTTTTTAATGCAACAAATTTGTAATGTTGAATTTACCTTTTCATCAGCAAACATGAAACGCTGGAATGTGTTATGATCTTTTCCTGGGAAGATGTTTGTTTTTTCAATCAGGATGACTTTTATGATCCACTCGCTTGATTTGTCTGTCAAGGTACTCACAGTGGTGCATCTATCTTCCATATCTGAAGTATAAAATACGCAAATATATTGTTAGTGACAGAGATATGTAAATATATAGAGTAAGAAGTAAAGATATTTGTAATTAAAGACATTCAGGCAAAGTACTTAATCATGAGTTGCAGCTGCAAGGATTTCCTGATAAACTACATTGCGTGTAGAATTATGGGATAAAGGATCAGATGCAACAGGTCTAAGTAGAATTTTAACATTATCAGCTGTTTTGGCCCTTGATAGTGCAACATACAATTGACCATGTGAAAATACTGGCTCTTTCAAATATAATCCAACAAAATCAAGTGTCTGTCCCTGTGCTTTGTTAATTGTCATAGCAAAACAGAGAGAGATTGGAAATTGAGTGCGTTTGAAAGGGATTGGATATGATTCATCATTAGAGCTATGCAATGGAATGCGAGGAATGAAAACTTGTTTACCAGAATGAATTCCAACTGAAATTTCTGCATGAATAACATTTTTGTTGAAATTTAAACAAATCAAACGTGTTCCAATGCATAATCCTTGTGCAGGATTGAGATTTCTTAGAAGTATAACTGGGCAATTTTGCTTCAAAATCAGTACATGTGGGGGTAATCCTGGAGGGTGAACAGTATTTAAGAAGTCACCGTGATCAGCTTGTTTGGTTGGATCTATTGTTTGATCGAAGCTGATGTATTTGATTTCTTCTCCTGGGAATTTCTGGATCAAAATTTGGTTGACCTCGTGGACAATATCATTTGTAGTAGTGAGAATGACTCTATTAATCATAGCAGAATTGCTGGGAAGAAAGCCAGACAGTGATGGATAAACAATGTTGATGAGAGAGTTTAATGATACTTCATCATTAATGAAAGGAATGATCATAGGAGAAGGTAACTGGATTTTGTCATCTGCAATGGTTGGCTGTGTTCCATCTCCAATGTTTAGCAAAAGATTTGAAAATGATGGGTCTAAAGATGCTCTCATGTTCTCAGTCAGCCGCATCTTTTGAAGTTGTGGCCAGACATATGAATTGATAAGCGATGCAGAGATATAATCTTCCTTTTGCCCTTTCCTTACCACTGGAAGAGTCTGCCGAAAATCGCCACCAAAAACAATGATTTTACCACCAAAGATGTGATCACAACTTAACAAGTCTCTAAGAAATTTGTCAAGGGACTCAATTGCATATTTTTTTGCCATTGCTGCTTCATCCCATATTATGAGCTTTGCACTCTTGATTAACTGAGATATTGCACTTTGTTTAGAAAGATTACATGTGCTGCCAGCTTCATGATGGAGAGGGATTTTGAAGCGTGAATGAGCAGTACGGCCTCCTGGAAGTATTGATGCAGCTGCTCCTGATGTTGCAGTTGCTAATGCAATGTCTTCTTTTGATCTAATTGTTGCAAGGAGTGCTTTATAGAGAAAAGATTTTCCTGTACCACCAGGACCGTCAATGAAGAATGCAGCTGGAGTGTTTGTATTAACTTTTTGCATTATTTTGTCAAATGCAAATTGCTGTCCAGGATTCAACATAGAGACTGCTGCTAAATCTTCTTTGGAGACAGGTATGTCAGCTTCAGCTTGGATTTCTTTTGTAAGACTGATAGAGTGAGAATCTGGAATAAAGTCTGAGAAACCATAGTCCTTTATACTTTTTCCCATTATCTGTAAATATTGATCAATCAAAGCAAGGACTTTCATGATAATTTCATTTTCTGATAAAGAAGAGTCTGCTGCAATGTCTTCTGATAAGAATGATCGAAATTTTGACCAAAGTTGTTGTGGATCGGCTGGTGAACAATGGACCAAGATGATTGCAAATAGCTGCCTTAAACATTGTGGCATTCCATAGACAACAGCTTCTGATAAGCATTCTTCGGCTCCGTTGTCTATTTGAAGGAATCCTCGTAATTCTGCAGCTTCTTTAAATGAAGAAGCTAGATAACCATTAACTGTTTTCAAGTCATCAAAAGATGTGGGTTTTCGAACATGCATGAGCAATATTCTGAGATAATACCTCTCTTCTTCAATCGGATGTGCTGTTATAACACGTCCAATGACCTGTCCTCTCTTTCTAGTGTACCATATTCTATCATCTGCATCCCAGACGAAATGCTGAGGGAATTCTTTGTAGAGAAGATTAAGGCTTTCTGCATGTTCATTTGTCTGATTCATTGCAAAGAATTCTGTTAGCATTGTTCGTGAAAGCCTGTCGTCTGTAATTATATCTGTCAATGGACGATTCTCATCAAAGCACATTGATTGGTAGTTTTGAAGATGTAAATGAAGCAAAATAACCAATGGATTGATAACATTGAGATCAAAAGCATATATCCTCCAGATAGCTTCAGGTGCACATACCCATCTTGCAGATTGAAAATTTTTTATCTCATCAATGATTTGATTTGCTTGCTCAGCTGTCAACTGGTACATCACCCTATCATGGCCCTTGTATATGTATTTGTAGATGTACTTGACAGCTTCGATGGCAGAACATATTTCAACATTGATGTGACAGTCATATTTTGCAAGAAGATATGGATTGTAAGGGACAATCCATCGATTATCTAACTCATGTTCTCTGATATAGATCTTGCTACCATCATCCCGTCTTCTGTATATAGGATATGAATTTTTCCCATGCTTTGTGTACTCAGAAAAATCTTTCGGATAGTTATTTCTGCACTTGTGATTCTGTTTCATACAAGGATTACTTGGATTCATTGATCCACATGGTCCATGAAGCATGTGCTTTATAACCAAAGAATATAAGTATGGTGTTTTGTGTCTATCAGGAAGCTCTGCACAAACAATTTTGTCGTATTCTTCTGGCGAGAACATCTTTGATTGTTCCTTTAAGATGATCAGGAAATGAGCATGTGGCAAATCTCTTTTTTGGAATTCGATAACATAAGTGTAAGCAGCAACATGACCAAATAGATGTTTCTTGAAAAGATCTTCTTTCAATTGCTCTATTTTTGCACGAAATATCCGTGTTATCAAATCAGGCCGATTCTGAGCTTCATCTGTGTCAAGCAAATGGTTCTTTATTTCAGGCCAAGATGGATTGCAGGTCATTGTGAGGAAGATATCTGGCTTTCCATAACGTTGTACAAGGGTCATAGCATCCATATATCGCCGTCGCATATCTCTTGGCCCTCCTATAAAACTTGCAGGCAGAATGATGCGTTTTCCTACATCTGATGCATTTGTGTTCCCTTTTGCTATGATATCCAGCAATCCTTGATAAGCCTCTGTTCTCAATTTGTTCTGTTTGCTTTTGTGAAATTCAAGGCGTGATGTCTCTAATTTCACATAGCTATCAACAGAATATTGCTGGAATAAACGGCCGATATGCAGCAAGTTTGACTGATCTCCATCTCGCATTTGGAATTTGTAAGCATAATATTCTCTGCATGAGACAGTTGGTCTTTGTTTTATTTTTTTTGGCAGCTGTTAAGATTAGAAAAATGTAAGAAGGAGGTCACTTGTATATGAGAGTAAATAAGAATCAGAGATTATAAATATTTGTAATTGGAGTTATACCTGTTTGTTCTGCAGAAAATAGCTGCTCTATATCATTGCATTCATTGATAGAAACCAAGTTTTCCTTTTCACAAGTCTGATGGGGTTGTTGAAGAATCTGAGTTTTTGTTTTTCTAAGAATTCCAGGATGCCATCCAGTTTCTCCACGAGCAAATATCAGTGGATACTGTAATGTGTCATAACAACCATAATATTGCTTGACTATTTTTCTATCTCCTGTCTTTGTACAGATTTCAATTTCTCTTGAACTGTCTCCATTAACACTGTCACTCTCTGACCAAATTGCTGCAACTTGAGACACCGAAGGAACATTGAAAACACGTTGATCTAATCCAGGATTGGATTTCAGGAAAATTTTGTATTTATCAATGTCTTCAATATCTGCCAATTTTCGGATAAAGAGAGAATAAGGATTGTCATCAAGGACAGATTTTAGTTGCTGAACAATCGAGTCCTTGAATTTGCTTGACAGAGCCATTCTATTCTGTATCTCATGTTCTGTATCATAAAAATAAAGCTGGAGATTCGATGCTTTTTCACCAATAGAAGGTTTGAGTGGATTGACAAAATGATAAATCTGTCCTTGAACTCGAAATGTGTAGATGCCTCTGTTTCTTTTGCTGAGCTCCTTGTCATAATGAACTCCCAATGATGTGAAAGCAAACATATTATTGTAACTCCTGATACATTGTCTGAATTCAATACTTTCAGGAGTGTTTCCTTTATAGAGTTGCAGCAACTTATCCGGCATTTTTGTTTCTGCTAGATGAACTTCTCTTGATGCACAACAAAATCTTGGTGGTTCCATATAAAACCGTTTAGCATGACAATGTGGACAATCTGGAACAGATGGGAGGATGGTTGGTTCTAATGGTATTTGTTGGAGCAATGGCGTATTTTTTCTGCGGCGTATAGGGGCTAGAAGAATTGAATAGGAATTTTGATAAGCTATAATAGGAAGATAGAAAAGCTTTCTATTATGTATAAAGAGATAAAACTAAGGAAAAATGTATTAAAGACTGTTGTCCCACCAGGTTGATTTTGGATAGTTGAGGATGAATTTGATGGTTCTGTCATTAACGTTGACTGTGCTGAAAATTGATTAATATAATTTCAGCTATAAAAGTGAGAGAAAACCAGACTGAAAAATTGATATGTATTATAATTATATATTATTCAGTAGTTATGGAGGTTATTAAAATAGGCAGAAAGCGTACATGTAGAAATGGGACAATTGAACCACTGAATACTAATATCAGATGACGATGAAGCAAAGAGGTCTTGTAAGACAGGATCATTCACTGCAGGAAGATTGTCTATATATATATATATATGAATGAAAGAATCAGCAATTTGGATATTATTGAGATGATAAGTAAGCAGGGAGAAAAATTATACAAAAGAGTGAAAAAGGAAATAGGTACATGGATCAATGTGAGATATAGCTGATGTAGATAAACTGTCCAGTATGTGATGAAATTCTGGAGCAGGTAAGGGAAAGCATGAGGAGACACTTGGAACAAAGGAGGATGATGGCAGAAGAGCATCAAGAGATTGATGATGGAAAGAGCTGGTAGCTTGTGATGCATTAGTGTAAATAAGGACATCAATTAAATGGTCGTCATGCTCTGAAGAAATAGGGACACGAGAAACATCTCCGACACTAACAGCATGTGCTGGATGAAGTGGAATAGATTCTGTGTTTTTGCTAGTCATCTGTGTAACATGTTGCTGGCATCTGATTATTTCTGCAGCATATCTTTCTCGGCGTCGTCGATTATTTTCGATGCGGTATTCATCTTGGGAGGAAAATTTACGTTTTCGAGGCATACTAAATAAAAGTAATGAACACAGAGAAATATATGGTATAATTAACAGCATCAATGATTATATATGCTAGTTGATCAATTATCTGAGGGAAAATGAGAAATATAATGGTGCAGAAATGACAATGACTATGGAGGTAGAAAGTAATGTAAAAGATAACATCAGAATAAGGATATAGAAACGTCATATAAGGCAGCAGGATATAGAGTTTGTATAAAATAGCAAAAGGGATATAAAATTATAGTGTTACCTTATATCTGATATCAAAAAGCTATGAAGAAACGGAAGAAGGAGGAGATGACAGAAGAGCCTGTAACTGAAATATATAAAAATGGTTAGTAAAATGAAATCAAAAGTAGAGGGAAAAAGTATAACAAGAATATGAATAAAAATCAAGAAGAAGAATTTAGAGTAAAATGGAATGTCGCAGAACATAAAACCATCATGCATGCAATGAATCTAAGAAATAGGGATGGCAAATTAAGGAGCTATTATACACATTGGTTTCTAAGATGGAACATAGGAGAAATTTTTTTTTTAAAAAAAGTGGACGGAAGGGATAGTATAAAAGGCTGGTATCAAAAGGAAGCTAAGAAAATAAGATGTAAATGACATGGGAATTACAGTGGTAAAATACAATGGGTAAAAGTACGGACAAGGGTGCTAAAAAAAGCAGATAACCAAAAAAAGAAAGAATCTTGCATGGCTAGAAAGCAAGGGATTTGTTACGAGGGAAAAGCATGCAAGGGAGGTATAAATGCATCATCATAAATAAGAGTAATAACACATAACGATAGAAGTACATATCCGACGAAGGTATAAGAAGGAAAAATGACAGAGAGGTTATTAATGGAAGAAAAGCAGTGATTGATGAGATATATAAACAACATAAGCGAAACAAACTAACTGTAAAATAAAAATAGAGATTTATAGAAGAAAACTAACAATAAGAGAGTAATTTACCAGGTAGAAATTGCAGGAAGAAAGATAGAGCAAAATAGGCAAAACAGGAACGAGAGGAACTTGCAGTATAGTTGGACGAAGAAGCTTAGCTGTGAAAGATAGCAGGATGGAAAGAAGTGGAATAATAAATTGAGTAAAATGGCAACTTGATGACAACAAAGATCGGACGGCTAGAAGAGTGGGAGGAATAAGAATAAGTATATCATGAATGGTGATAAGCACTTGCAAGTACCAAACAATCAAGTGGATGCATTTAATGAAGATTAGATAGTGAAAGAGATTGATGTGAAAGAAAAATGAAAAAGCAGTATGAATGCAATTAGGTGAATAACACGTGGTTAAACAGTAGTTTGAATAGCAAATGAAGACATCAGTACATTAAATATCAATTAAATATCAATTAGACAATGAAAGAGCCGACAATACAAAAGGCAATTCAAGAAAAGAGGAAATGGGCAAGATGGAATTCTATAGAAAATGGATAAAGTATCACTATTAACATTTTTGAAATACATGAAAACAATCTTAGATTTTTTTCGAGAAAGAATGTAATTAATAATCATCTTTTTTGGACAAGGATTTTGGGGAAAAAAGATTTTATATATTTATTTATTTAAAGATAAATATATAGGTAATTATTGTTCTGCGTTTGCTATATTTGTTTGATGTCAGTCAGACTTAAAATGTAAAAATTATAAGTTGATAATTTAATATATTGTCAAATACAGGAAAATGATTTTACATTTGTAAAAATAAGAATGCAATTACTAATCCCTTGTTTAGCCTAGGATTTTTTCGTAAACAAAATTGTGCATTTATTTATAAACAGATATGTAACTAATTATCGCTTTATACTTGCTATATTTGTTTTATGATGCTTACATTTCAAATGTCAAATTGGTTATCTTTAAAATGTCAAATTTATAAGCTAATAATTTAATATATCTAACAAAGATCATTAAAGTAGGATTTTTATATGAATATAACGCAACACAAAATAGAACAATTGGTTTATAATTTATTGGGTAAATAAGAAAATTTATAAGCTAATAATTTAATATATCTAACAAAGATTATTAAAGTAGGATTTTTATATGAATATAAGGCAACACAAAATAGAACAATTGGTTTATAATTTATTGCGTAAATAAGAAGTTTTTGTTTTGGTTTATTTTGGTGGCGAAATGAATATACAAACTTTCTACAATTTTTTTGCAGGGGAAAAAGGAAAAATGCAAGCAATTAATATATGTAGATTATAAAGCGAAACTTTGTAAAAAATTGATCGGCTAATATATATTCAAATTTTGCGGAGAATTCATAGGCTAATACAAAAGTGCGCACAAGTAATATATGTATATTGTAAATTTATATGTAAATGGATGTAAATTCGCAGGAGGAATATAAGAGGGAAAGACCAGAAAGTGCAAATAAGAGGCAAAGACCACAAAGTGCAAATAAGAGACAAAGACCACAAAGTACAAAATTGGGATGTTAATTACAATGGAACGAAGATAGGAGGGCATAATTGGAACGTAAAAGGTCACAAAATCAGAAATGCGGACGGCAATCGTGCAAGATAGTTGAGGACACGGCGTGTGAAAAGACAGAAGAGGCAAAAATGAGCAGCAAATTACAAGGAAACCAGTACAATACACTGTAGCAAAGCCTTGGCGGCTTTATGTAGTTTAGGATATTAGGTAAATCACACTATCCTCCCCTCTAATTTTAGCAATTCTTCTCTTGTTTGTTCAAAAACTTCCCCTAAAAGATTAAGTAATTTTGTAATAAATTGGCTTCAATGTATCAAAAATGCCACATGAGTAATTATTAATGAAGTCTAAGTGTTTTCAAAAAAAAAAAAAAGAATAGGATGGGTTATAATTTCCTTTCATCAAAATTTAAGGTTGGATAAAATTGATAACACTTAATGTATGTATGGCTATAAAAGTTAGCTCTCCACCAATTTTTTTTTTTTAACTAAGTGCTTGTATTTTTAAAATATTTTTGTTTTAAATCTCTCTTTTCTACTTTTCCATGAATAAATAATATAGATTAGAATTCAAAATTCTTGTTATAACAACTCTTTTTTGTTTGATATATGGAACATGAACAAGACAAGTAAAGGGTAAAATTACAAAGTGAAAACTATCATAAATGCTTATTGGATACAGAGCAATGATGAAGGAGATCCATCTTATTTTGAAATCAAGGGGCGAGATCTCTAATTTTGGAGAAAACTAGAGGGGAGGATATTGTAATTTACCCTATAATATAATAAAGGGTTCATTACATTTACCTTCCCTACTAGTGTGAATATCCGTGCTGCGCACGGTGCTGATATTATAAAAAAATGAAAATAAAAGGGTGAATTTAAAAAGGTTAAAAAATCGTACCAACACAATTAAAATGTAATATCTATCTAACAATAGTTTGAAATATGATGGAATGTGTATATCATTCAAAAACTATCTTTTTTCGGAAGATAGATCCTAAAAAAATAATAGAAATTTATATTAGAAAATGAATGATATATGAATAAAAAAAATGTAATTAAATGTTGTTAAAATGAAATACTTACAAATATTATGCATTCGATTTGATAATCTTGCATGAAGGTGCGCACACTTTTTACACCAATCAACTTTTAGTATGAAAGCCAAAATCGTTGCAGTGCACGTTTCGTTTTCTAAACATATGTTTGGTGGTAAATATTTCTTAATTATACAAACGTAATATTATATTAAAATAGCATACAAATGAGCATTTGTCTTTAATTAAGGAGTAAAAAGGATTTAAAGTATAAATAACAAAGTATAAACGGTTTATGAAGTAGATAGTGGAAATGTTTTAAATTTTAAAATTGATTGGTGATAGGGTTGGTTATAACCCACTACTTGGGGTCAGAATCTAGTCCTGTCCTAATTGGTTCTGCTGTTTCTTGATCACGTTGTGTGCTTCCAAATTAAAATTGTATTAAAATAGCATGTGAATGAGCATTTGTCTTTAATTAATGAGTAAAAAGGATTTAAAATATAAATAAATACAAAAGTATAAAAAGGATTTAAAGTATAAATATATTTAACGATTTATGAAGTAGATTATGAGAAATTTTAAATTTTAAATTTGACTGGTGATAGGGTTGATTATAACCCACTACTTTTTATGTATTAAAATAAATACAAAAATCTATAACCCACTACTTGTTCCGTTCTTGGGATTTTTTTAGGGTTAAATATAGTAAACCCCTTAACTTTAAATTTAGCTGCACTTTACCCCCTCAACTTTACATTCAGTTGTACTTTACATTTAGTTGCACATTTGTGATTTTTTTGAAACGTGATTGTAATTTGCAAAACTCATTTGTAGGGGTGGTTATAGGGTTAGTTTGGTGATAAATATCTCTTAATTATAAAAATGTAACATTGTATTAAAATAGCATACGAATGAGCATTTGTCTTTAATTAAGGAGTAAAAATGATTTAAAGTATAAATAACAAAGTATAAACAGTTTATGAAGTAGATAGTGGGAATGTTTTAAATTTTAAGTTTGATTGATCATAGGGTTGGTTATAACCCACTACTTTTTATGTATTAAAATAAATACAAAAATTTAGAAAAAAAAATGAGAAGTTTAGAAGCCATTGAGAGGGTCTCCGCTAAAAACCCTTTCTGCAATACATATAGATATAGATAGTTTAGCCAAACTATGAGTTAGACTTTAGGTTTAACCATATTACTAAGACCCTTTTATAAGTAACATCCGTCAACCAGCAAATAGAAAATACTAAAAGTACAGAAGTGCCCTCTATACAAAAATACTAAAAATTAAAACAAAAACACACTTGAAGACTTCCTTTAGGGATTTTTTTTTTGTTTCTTTTAGGAATATGCTAGTAAAGACGTTTGTTTAACTAAAAATATATCAAAAGCTCTTCAGTAGAAATTCTAAATGAGTTTAAACTTTTTTTCCTTAAGAAAAAAGATGGTCTAATAACTATAAAAATAGAGATCAAGAAAAAAAAGAAAAAAGAGGCTTTTTGCTGAAAATTAAAAAAAAAAAAGGAAAAGTAATTGGCCAGAGAAAAGGAAGAAAATGAGAAAAAATTATGGTAAATTTAATCAAATAAAAAGGGAAAGTAAATGACCATAAACGTAAGGAATGTAATAATCATCTTGCGTCTTCAACTTTGCCATTCACGTCATTTATTGTTTCATTACTATACAAGACACAAGCAATCGCCCATCCCCTATAGTCTAAGATAAATAGATTATACAATAGTTATCGTCTCCCGAAAAAAAAAAAAAAAAAGCAACCGCGCATGTCTATAGGAAGCAAATTAGGAGATTGGTCCTCGTACTCTTAATCAAGTAAAGCTTTACAAGGATTTAATAACCCATGAAAAGAAGAATCAAATGCATTTAGCAATTAAGATTTGAATATATATGGTTGATTTGGAAAAAGCTTATTTATGTACTGATTTCTTCTTATCATATGTGGAATTTTGGTTGGATTTGGTTGTTATGACAAGGAAATTGTTCTTTGGTGTGTGTGTATATATATATATATATATATATTTCATATTTCTTCCATTATATATATATATATTTCATATTTCTTCCATGGTTCCATTAGATTTGACATAGATTTTCTCAGTAATGGTAGTATTTTGGGAATGTCTTTTGGTGGCTTGGATTATGTGAAAATTATGTCTCTGTTTGGATTCAGCATTTTTTGAAAAACAATTTTTTCATCTACAATGCTACAGTAATACACAAACAAAAATAACTCCAAAAACACCATATCCAAACAATATATCAAAAACAACTCCAAATATATATATTAAAAAAATTCAAAATTTGTTATTTCAAATTAAGCGAATTTGGTTCGAATTCGGTAATGGAGTTTTTGAAATCGGAAATAGAAATCAGATTTTTCGATTTCAATTTCGTTTTATATTATATATATATTAATATTTATTTATATACATAATATTTTTTATTTCAATTTTGTTTTATAATATGTATATTAATATATATTAATATGTATATTTCAATTTGTATATTTCAATTATGTATATTATATATATTATATCAATTGAAATAAATATATATACATATACAAATATTAATATTTTGTGTAAAATATATTTATATATATTTATATATATTTATATATATTTATATAAATATATAAATATATTTATTTCAACTTTGTTTTATAATATGTATATTAATATATATTAATATGTATATTTCAATTTGTATATTTCAATTATGTATATTATATTATATATATATATTATAGTAATATTAATATGTATATTATATATATTATATTAATTGAAATAAATAAATATATTTATATATAAATATTAATATTTTGTTTAAAAATTTTTATATATATTTATAATTATATTTATATAAATATAAATATATATTTATTCATATATATTTATATAAATTTATAAATATATTTATTTCAAATTTTTTATAATATGTATATTAATATATATTAATATTTATATTTTAATTATGTATATTATATTATATATATATAAATTATAGCAATATTAATATGTATATTTCAATTATGTATATTAATATGTATAATATATATAATAGTAAAAATATATTTATATATAATAGTAGGATCATTTTGTGAAGCATTTGGTATCAATGAATTAAATCACCATCAACATACAAAAAGAAAAATATAAAATATAAAAATTCTAACAGAGAGGAAAAATATGAGAAAAAGAAAAGTAAAAAATTTTATAAAAAAATTATTTATTATAAATGTGGAAAAGTAGGACATAAAGCAAATAAATGTAAACTCAAAGAAAAAATTAGTGAAATTTGTGCAGAAGATGAAGAAATAAAGAGTGTCGCGCCCCATTTTTCGCAATGGAAAAATAAAAATAAAAGAGGTGTTTATAAAAGATGTCATTTTATTTAAAAACAAGTGAAAAAGGGACCTAAAATGGGACTTAAAAAAATGCGACAATTTGGGTCCAAAAATTTAGTTTAAAAGGGTTTTTAGAAAAAGAGGAGTCGCCACTTGGTATGGATTTTGGGTGTACCAAGTCACCCCAAAAATACTTTTTGATAAGAATAAAATAAAACCCTTTTGACAACTCCAGGTCTTCGAAAAAAAACAAGAGAAAATGAGTTCGGGAGTCACGGTTGAAGAAAGGGAAGGCAAAGGTTCGATGAAATCAAACCTAAGGCACCCTTTCAACCTAGTCTAAGCTAGTTGCGAGATTTAGTCAAAATTTTCCTAATCTAACCCTTAATTTTATCACATTTGGATGTTTCCTACATGGATGCAAATCTAAATTTATAAAAATATCGAAAGGAACAAAATGTTCATTCAAGAGTTTAATTGAACCAATCGTATTAATTGCGAAGGCCAAAATAATTTCTTGAAGGTGTCACGAGTATGCAAATGGTGAAATTAAAAGTAAAGAAAAGAAATTAAATTATATACATAGATATAAGTGATCAAAGAAAAAGGGAATGCAACATAAAGGGTACGGGAGGCAAAAACTCGTGACATAATTTCTTATACAGGGATTAATGGGATATTTAAACTAAAAAGTTATAATCACCCATTTCCCATGTTTGAAAAATAATTGTCCTAACATGAATAAGCAAATGAACTAACTTAAATGAGATGCAATTCTAAATGACATGATTAGTACCTATAGCGGGTAGGGGATAATACAATAAGGAATATCATGCAAATGAGAAAAGATCCTAAAAATGAAAATATACATGAAAATGTAATGAATATCACACAAAGATGAATCTAACGCAATACGGCCTAAAGGGTCTAGCGTTGGACTAGCCCATTTCTAAAAATCCTTACTAGCGTTGGACTAGCAAGTAAGCGGAGGGAGAAGCCACGACTAGCGTTGGACTAGTGTGGTGACGCCATGCATTCTTAATACATAATAAGACAAGTAGGCATAAATTAAAACAAATAAACACATAAGAGCACGTAGCACGTAACACATAAGCATAATATCTAGATGCAAAAATCCTAAGGAAAGCGGGTAAGGCACGTAACACATAAGTCACATAAGCACACAACCTATCTATTACATCGGGGAGCGCCTAACTACAATCTAAAAAGGGGAAATAAAATAAAACAAATCTAATTATCCTATCTATTACATTTTTTTTGAGGTATTTAAATGCCTCTCGAATCATTATAAAAATTAACTAAACAAATATAATATAAGAAAATTTAAATAAACATTTAAATCCAATAAATAAAGCATATAAAAATATATAAACACATAGGAACACATAGGAGCACATAAGAGCACGTAATTGACATTGAAATAATAAAATAGGAGTACCTCCCGTTTGAAGTGGTGACTAAAGGGAGTCAAATTGTCCTATTTATACTCACAATGAACAAAGGAATCATGGCACCAATTTAATTGAAAAAAATAATAATAATAAAAGTACTAAATTCACACTAATATGTCAAACGTAAAGAAAGTTAAGAAAATCTAAAAATTACAAGTTAAGTATATTCCATAATTAGCTATTAAAGAAAGAAACAATCATAATAAAGAGAGTCAAAATTCATTAGGGACTGAATTGCATAAATTGAAAAACTTTTGGGGACATAAATTATATTTTTCCAAAGTTTAGGGGCCAAAATCAGATAAAAGATAAAGTTTAGGGACCAAAGTGCACTTAACTTAAGGACCTAGATGAAAGGAATTTAAAATGTTCTGGGCCACAGTGAAAATACTTGAAAGTACAAGGACTGATATGCGAAAATGTTTTCTTATTCCTTAACAAATCAGGCCACTGGGCCATCATTTTGATTTCTTTGGGCCAAATATTCCTAAGCCCACCGAAAATCCAAGAGAAAGAGCAGGCCAGCCTATCTTTTTATCCCTTAAGCCCAGCCAAAAAAAAACATGGGCTCCAACCTCCTAGCCCAACCGAAACCCAAAAGAAAAAATAAAACAAAACCCATCCCCAAAACCTAACAAAATAATCACAAACCCACCTAAAAACTAACCTTAGCCCAAACCCCTTTTTTCTTTCTTTCTTTCCTTCTTTTTTTTCTTCCTTTCTCCACTTCCAGCCGTTTCTTTTTCTCTTCTTCTTCGGCCAGCTGAAGGAGCTTCAGCTGGCGGCCATGGCGGCTGCCGGTGGCGCCGCCGCCGCCGACCGCCACCGCCGGCGACCTTTCCGGTCACCAAAATTTCTCAAAATGCACCTCCCCACTCCATTTTTCGCGTAGATTCCATTTCCGGAGTTAGTTTTTACAAAAAATGAGCCGAAAGTGGTCAAAATGCCAAGAAATCAGTTCAGTTTTTATTTTTTTAAAACCCTCACATCTTCACCAAAAGTCATAAAAATTATGCCAAAACCCTCCTGATAACTTCTACAATACAACTATAATCTTAGTTTGACAAGTAAACAACAACAAAAGGATGCATTAAATCAAAACAGCCCCAAAAATGAAGAAAATTATTCTAATGCTTTTAAGGCTCAAAAACTCCCAAAATTTTGGGTAACTGTCAGGATCAAGCGCTTACCATTGCACCAAAAGCTATAGCTGTTAGCGAAGGCGCAACTTTATTTCCTTAACCACAATGGCAGCGCAAAGCACCATACCACGCTCGGCCAGCATGAGGGGCTGCACCCCTGGGTGCCACGGGCTGGGCGGTTAGTCCCTTCGAGCCGGGATCTGAGGGATGTTGCTGATTAGGCCAACAATCCCTCCCCCAGCAACAGCCAGGGAGACTCGAACCCGCGACCTCGCTCTGATACCAATTGTAATGCCCGGTGCAACCCAATGAGTACAAACAATTTCACAATAATGCACAAAGATATATCAAATTTAAGCACAATAAAGAAAACTTAATTAAAGAGAAAAGATAAGAAATGCAAACCAAATATCAATCCAATAGCTTCTTCAATTGATGGCGATGCTAACCAAGATGTACAAGTGAAGGTTCACTCCTTCCTCACCCCAAACACTCTTTGGTTGAGCCAAGGAGTTTTACAACAATTCTAGTTAACCCTCAACAACTTACACTTGAAAGATCACTCACCCAATTAAGAACTATTTTATACAAATGAGGCAACCTTCACCAAGGTTTTACCACTCCAAGTGATAGGTTCACCTTCACCAAGGTTTTACTTCTTCTAGAGAGTAACCTTCACTTGAGCAACCTCACAACCCAACTTTTCCAACCCCTTATACAACCAACAAAGAATCTTTCTACTCAAAAATCTCACTTGTAAGCTTGTATTTTGTGTTGGCAAAAGTCTGGTATCTTCTTGTGCTTTGGGGTGTTTATAGAAGGTGAGAAATGGCTCCAAAGGGCTCTCCAACGGTCAAATATTAAATGCTGTCAAAACTAGCCGTTGGCCTGTCGGACGTCCGAACCACCTGTCGGACATCCGAACCCTGCGTCCGAACGTCGTCAGAGAGTCATCAAATCTTTACGAAATTTCTCGGACGTCCGATGCTTCCTCACGAGCGTCCGACAGAGTTTCCTTCTTGATGTTCTTCATCCTTTTGGACGTCCGATAGCTTCCTTTCGGACGTCCGACATGAGTGCCCTGTTTTTGCTTCTTCTTTTGAGCCACAAGAATCTGTTCTAACAAATTGCTCACATAAAAACATTAGCCCAAATCTACATTTTGGTTTGATAATCATCAAAACCAAGGATTGATCGACCAAGGTCAACAGTAACCAAGCATTTTCAGATCTTTGCTAGCTAATGGTCTTCTATTTAAGCAAAACATACACGCCAAATTCGCTTCTTTGGTTCATTTTTTCATTTAGACATTTTTTCAAACATTTGGCATGCATTCACAGCACCGTTTCTTTTTTTCCTAATTTTGTTCAGTGACCCATCCCAAAATTTCATCCATACAACACCAACAAAAACCAGCAAAAATAAGCAATAAAAAGGGTAACCACACATACATTCAATCTAGTTAATTAAAAAAAGAAAAGCTGGAAAAAAAAAGGGAGATAAACACCTCAATGAAGAGTTTGGTCCCTTTGCCCAGATTTTTGATGAAATTGCCAAGCTCCAATTCAACCGATTGCTGCCTTGTTGTGTGCAAACGTGTTGGAAAAAATTTGGGAGAGAGGAGAGCCGAGAGGGAGAGAGGAGTTTTTCTCTTTTTTTTCCTTCTTCTTTTCGGTCCAGCCCCAAGAAAGAGCCAAGAGCCTCCTTTTTTTTTTGTGTGTTTTTCCCCTCCTGTTTCAAGAGAGAGCCGAGAGAGTCAGGAGTCCCTTTTTTTTTTTTGTTCCTCTCGTCTGATCAAGTGAGCCGAGAGGGATTTTTTTTTTTGGGAGGAAATTGGAGTGTTGGTCTTGTTTTTGCTTCTCCGTCTCTTCCCCTGGGTCGAACCGAGAGAGACTTGTAGCCAAAAAAATGGAGTTTGTGTGCTGAATCTTCCAAAATGATGATTTTCTGTGTCAGAGCCGGAAGAGTGTATATTCTTGAGCCCCCAAAATGCCATTCCTTTTTTTTTTGTCAGTCCCCCCCCCGAGAATAAGGAGTGTGTTTTTGTATCTTGTGTGTAGCGAGCAAAAAAGGGGATATGGCAGAGAGATTTTTTTTTCAAATGGGTTTGTTTTTTTTTTGTTTTTGTTATTTTTCTTTTCTTCTTTTTTTTTTCTAAACAACCTGTAAAAATAAGAAAAATGCACATTAAAATGCTACAAAATAAATAATTAATTAAATAGAAAAATCTTATGAAAATATTAAAAATTGACAAAAATTTGGTGTCTACAGCTTGCCCCTCTTTGTCTAGAGTTTCAAAGAAACTCAAGACAAAGACGTAGACATCAAATTACTTACCTGTCTCTTCTAGCTGTACCTGAGCTAAAATAAACAAGCCAACACTTGGCTAAAATTATTGGACAAAATGATGTAATAACATTGTAGAAAATGTGACCGAACTCATGTAGAGTTGCCTACGTATCCCAACACGGGAATCAGGTCAAACGTAGTTCGAATGCAAGTGAATCACGATGAAACAAGCGCATTGACCAACTGTGATCTTTGCAAAGTCGAAAAAGTTTGAGCTCTCGGAACTTCTAAACATGAAACACAAAATGAACTAGAAAGCACAATTATTAATCAAAACAGTCAAGAAAAGTAACTTGTCATAATTAGAAAAAGATGTGCGGAGGGACGCGGTTACACTCCAAGAAGAGGGATAGAAGGGTGCGCGGCGGACGCTGAGACTCGCCAACAGAAAATTAAATATGTCAAGAAGGGGAGGTAGAAGGGTGCGCGGTGGACGCTGAGACTCACCAACATGAAATTAAATTTATCTTTTAGAAAAAGATGCGCGGAGGGACGCGATTACGCTCCAACAGAAAATTAAATTGCCAAGAAGGGAAGATAGAAGGGTGCGCGGTGGACGCTGAGACTCACCAACAGAAAATTAAATATGTCAAGAATGGGGATAGAAGGGTGCGCGGTGGACGCTGAAACTCAACAATGGACGCTGAAACTCACCAACAGGAAATTAAATTTGTCAAGAAGGGGGTAGAAGGGTGCGCGGTGGACGCTGAGACTCACCAACAGAAATTTAAATATGTCAAGAAGTAACGGATTGGTGGGATAAAACCCAAGTCCAATAAAATAAAACGGTCAGCGGGATAAAACCCGAACCTGTCGTAATAAAACCCAATCCTAACATGTTATACAAAAGACACGTTAGTGGGTTGGACCCAATGGTAACGAAGGTGAAAAAATAAAACACGCGTTAGTAAATCAATACTCGATGATAACAGTGATAAAAGACACGTTAGTGGGTTGAACCCGATGCTAACGGATATGAAAAATTAAAACACACGTTAGTGAGTCACTACTCGATGCTAACGGTGATAAAAGACACGTTAGTAGGTTGAACCCGATGCTAACGGATATGAAAAAATAAAACACACGCTAGTGAGTCAATACTCGATGCTAACTGTGATAAAAGACACGTTAGTGGGTTGAACCCGATACAAAGGGAGATAACGGTGATAAAAGACACGTTAGTAGGTTGAACCCGATGCTAACGGATATGAAAAAATAAAACACACGCTAGTGAGTCAATACTCGATGCTAACGGTGATAAAAGACACGTTAGTGGGTTGAACCCGATGCTAACAAATATGAAAAAATAAAGCACACGTTAGTGAGTTGTACTCGATGCTACGATGATAAAAGACACGTTAGTGGGTTGAACCCGATGCTAACAAATATGAAAAAATAAAGCACACGTTAGTGAGTTGTACTCGATGCTAACGGTGATAAAAGATACGTTAGTGGTTTGAACCCGATGCTAACGGATATGAAAAAGCAAAACACACGTTAGTGGGTTGAACTCGATGCTAACGGTGATAACGGTGATAAAAGACACGTTAGTGGGTTGAACCCGATGCTAACGGATATGAAAAAATAAAACACACGCTAGTGAGTCAATACTTGATGTTAACGGTGATAAAAGACACGTTAGTGGGTTGAACCCGATGCTAACAAATATGAAAAAATAAAGCACATGTTAGTGAGTTGTACTCGATGCTAACGGTGATAAAAGACACGTTAGTGGGTTGAACCCGATGCTAACAAATATGAAAAAATAAAGCACACGTTAGTGAGTTGTACTCGATGCTAACGGTGATAAAAGACACGTTAGTGGGTTGAACCCGATGCTAACGGATATGAAAAAATAAAGCACACGTTAGTGAGTTGTACTCGATGCTAACGGTGATAAAAGACACATTAGTGGGTTGAATCCGATGCTAACGGATATGAAAAAGCAAAATACACGTTAGTGGGTTGAACCCGATGCTAACGGATATGAAAAAGCAAAAAACACGTTAGTGGGTTGAACCCGATGCTAACAGATATGAAAAATTAAAGCACACGTTAGTGAGTTGTACTCGATGCTAACGGTGATAAAAAATACGTTAGTGGTTGAACCCGATGCTAACGGATATGAAAAAGCAAAACACACGTTAGTGAGTCAATACTCGATGCTAACGGTGAAAGAAAAAAACACGTTAGTGGGTTGGACCCGATGCTAACGGATTTGAAAAAATAACACACACGTTAGTGAGTCAATACTCGATGCTAACGGTGAAAGAAAAAAACACGTTAGTGGGTTGGACCCGATGCTAACGAATTTGAAAAAATAAAACACACGTTAGTGAGTTGGAGCCGATGCTAACGGATTTGAAAAAATAACACACACGTTAGTGAGTCAATACTCGATGCTAACGGTGAAAGAAAAAAACACGTTATTGCATGAAAAAGTTCTTGAATACTTACCTGAGAAATCTTTCGAAAAATTGCCCCAGTTTGAATCAATTTTTGTACAACCAATCATTTGCTTTGCATTGTGTCATCGTTGCTCCTTCTTAAAGCCTTGATTTGCACTTTCTCTTCTATTTGAGCCCTGGATGTTTGATTGTTGGGTGACTTTCCATGACTTTATTACAAAAATATTTTTTTCCAGTTTCGCTATGTGAAACAATCAAAATAATGTCACCACATTTCGATCCGTCCGGCTTTCGAGAAATGTGTAAACATGAGTAATTTGATGTTTTTCCTTGATGCTGCAAAACCCGATCTTGCACCGCAAATTGCATCCCGGTCATCTTAGCTTCCAATACTAACTTAACATGAAAACTTATAGATATGCACCTTTCGATAAATCGAGGGAATTGTCATTTGAAAAAGTCCAATGAGACAAATGAAACTATGCAACACCCAAAAATTTTTTATACAAAAATGTTACAAACCAAAGTAATGTAAAAAATAACCATCGACTCGTATTGAAAGAAAAAGATGAATTTTAAAGAAATGAATCACAAATCCAGCAATTTGTGTTTATGATCAAAATATTTTGGCCTCTAACAAAGCGCCCAATTCGACCCTTTGGATATCGTCTGTCTGAAATTCAATGCCAGCAGGAAAATCACAATGTGAAAAAGGAATCCCAATGAACTGAATCGCCAGTTATTACCTTCTTCACTTTCCTTGGGAAAAACCTATCTTTGTGCCCCTTCAGGTTTCCACTAAGCTTACCCTGCTTTCCTTTTTCTTTTTTTTCGCTTCTTTTTTTTTCTTTTTTTCCAAAGGTGCCTTTTTCTGATTTCACATTGATAAACAAATCCTATTCATAACCTTTATCAATTCAAGAATGTGTTTTAAGAAATGATGGCATCAATGCGACAATCCTTCCCTTGCAAAATTGGTGAACGTGTATTGACATCATTTGCCATGTGACTTAGAAGATTTCCTTCAAAGAGGTGATGCCGAGAACGGAAGCCAGGACTTTTGGGTTTGTAATGGGGTCTGGTGAGATGCTAAGAAAAGGTTGAGGCTTGAAGGCGGATTTCTGAAAGTGGTTTAAATGACCTGATATCGCACTATTGCACCAACCCTATTTTAGGGTTAAACCAAAACTTGCCCCAGTTTATTTCAACTGAGGTTTTCTTTTCTTTCATTTTTTTTCTTCTTTTTTTTTGTCATTCCATTCATATTCACAATTTGCCCCAGTTTATTTTTGAACTGAGGTTTTCTTTGTTCGTTTTGCTTTTTCTTTCAGCTTTTCTTCAAAAATTGAATTTACCCCAATGTGGGGTTTTCTCTTTTGTTTCTTTTTTTTTTTTTCAAATCCAAATTTGCCCTAGTGTGGCGTTTACGATTCTCAGGGATTATCAAACGAAGTAATTTATTCTGAAGGCTCAAAAGGGATAATTAGGGATAAAATGTCTCAATGGGAAAAGAAGAGGGCCTGACTTTCATTCCATTCTTCGCAATAGCCCTGAAAGGAAACTTCCATTTATCAGATGCAAAATTTCTTACACATATTCGAATCGATCGGTTGAGAAAGAACTTGATCATCTACTTCCACTAGATTAGATGTTTCACCAGGCACTCATTTTCTGATGACAATAGGGCCCTGCCAATTTGGTACAAACTTGTCTTTGGCCTCCTCTTATATTTCAACACTTTGTCTCCCCGTCTGAATGATCATGATCTGACATTCTGGTTATAAGAACGGGCTGTTCTTCTTTAACTGCACAAACCCTGGCATTTAATTGCTTCTTATCAAATGACCACTGGCTTCGATTTCCTTAATCGTGATCCCAACTCGGCTTGAGTTTCTCTTTCTATCATTCGGGTCTCTTTGTGATATTTTCGGATGTCTCCTCATTACTCCTTTCATTTTGAAATTCAAATTCACATTTGTGAGATATTGCTACCATCAAATTTCGAAACGGTGATATCCAAAAGGTCAGAGGGTTTTGTTCGTGTCCATCTGAGAAAAAAAAATATGTAAGTAACACAGTATATAGAACTGTACATTTTATTGAATTTAAAAATAAAGACCAAACTTAATATCATGTTACTTGCTAAACAAAACATGTATTCAAAAATCACTTAATTGAAAATATTTACAAGAAAACATAAATGAACAAAAAGACACGCATGAACAATTTTTCATTGGATTTAACCAAAACAATTCCCCAAATTTATCGACTTCCCTTCAAGAGAGAGGAATCTCACTAATTCAACCCTTTTCAGGATTTTCAAACTTCTTCATTGGGGGGTAAACGCCTCAAAGGTGTTCTTGTGCTCGGGAAAGGGACTCGTACTTATACTCGGTTCTTGTTCTTCCCTTTTCCTTAACACTATATCTCCTGCTTCGATCATGTCCTGAATCTTATGCTTCAGTACCCAACAGTTACCAGTTGAATGACCGGGCGCTCCAGAATGGTAAGCACAAGCGGCTTGAGGGTCGTACCCAGCAGAGAAGCCTCGACGAGGGTATTTTGGAGGAGGTATGTCATCTATCTTACCAGCGGCCTTGAGCTGTTCGTACAGTTGATCGATGGGCCTGCCTAAGTTGGTAAAAGTTCGAGATCGGCCGGGATTTTGTATTTCATGGGTTCGAGGATGGTTGTAGGTCTGTTTGTTTGGTGGGGCAGGTCCAGAATTATAAGGAGGGCGAGAGCTAGTTTGAGAGTTAGGTGGAGATATGTGAAATGGTGCTGGTGGTGTGTTTAGGTAATTTGGTCGAGGACGGGGGTGATTAATGACAGTAGAATAGACAGGTCGAGGGTGTGACTGGTATGGGTAATGGGGTGAGTAGGTGGAGTATTGTTGGTGCCTAGGCCGGAAAGGAGGGTCTTGGTTCCAGACAAATGCAGTTTCCTCTTCTTTCTTCTCAAACTGGGATTTCTTACTACTGTCGTCTTGATTTTGCATCGCTTCCAATTGTGATTTCAGAGCTGACACATTAACAATCTTTTCTGCTCTTATAAACTCATCATACTCTTCCAATTTATTAACAATTTCTGCGAAGGAGCATCCAGTCATGCGAAAAATCTCCTCAAAATAGGACGGGTCATGAGCTTTAATAAATGTACGCACAATTTCATCTTCAGTCATAGGGGGTTCCACCTTGGCTACCAATTTCCTCCATCTTTTTGCATACGTCTTGTGATCCTCAGATGGCTTCCTTTTAGTTCCTTCAAGTGTAGTCCTCGTTGGAGCGAGCTCGCAATTGTATTCATACTGCCTTACAAAAGCGGTTGACAAATCCATCCAAGACCTCATGTCCTCAGGCTTCAAGTTGGAATACCAATCCAACGCATCGCCCTCTAGGCTCTCAGGAAATAAGCGCACGGGCAGATTCTCATCATCTATTGGTCTCCCCAATTTATTTGCAAACATCCGAAGATGGGTCTTGGGATTGCCGGTTCCGTTGTACTTGATAAATTTGGGTGCTTCGAAACCTACCGGCAATTGCATATCCGGAAACAAGCACAGCTCGTCGTAGTCTAGACCCCCTGACTTACTCAAACCTTGAGTTTTTCTTATGAACTCCTCAAACCGATCTAATCTCTTTAGTAAATTCTTGTCCACTGGCACGGATGACTCTCCAATTTCAGCTTTCCCTTGGACGGCGGTATGTAGGGTGAATGGCTCAGCAGTGGAGTAACAATGTGGCCCCTGTGGTGCAAATGGCATGCTCATAGTAATTAGCAGATAACTTTGGGGGATTTGGGCATGAGAAGGGTTAATTTGGATGTTAGGTACATAAGTAGGTGGTGGGCCATGAGTTGGATAGGTAAAGGCTTCTTCAGGTGGGTTTATAACTTGTGAAGTAGCAGAGGTTTGAGTGTACGGTAAGAATATTGGTTGAGGTTCAGATTGACCAGGGGGTAAGGGCTCGTGTTGCTCACCGCTAGCACCACTGGTTACCAATTGATCAATTACGCGCCGTTGGGCCGTCATTTCCATGCCCAGCTCATTAAATTTATTCAAAACTTCATTCAGCTGAGCTCCCAAGTTTACCCAATCAGTTGATGGTGCCGTTACAGGACTGTCAGACGATTCCGAGTGTGTACTCATATTTACACGATTTCTCAAAACCCGATTACGTGATTATGTAATGATGGGGCTTCGTAGTTATATTTGAAAAACACCTGACATTTTTAGAAAACCCTATTTAGCATCATCTCTTGACCAGCTTTGGCGAAGCAAGAAAAGGAAGAAAAGAAAAGAAAAAGACACGAGTTATTATATATTGAGATAAATTGGATGCATGCCCTATTGGGGGACCCTTTTTATGCCAAGGGTTGGCCTAGCATGAAAATGTAATCCTCAGGGGCAAGCACCATACAATACCTGATGGATCCGATCGACTTATTGAGGTTAGAATAAAAGCCAATTTTGAAAAATTTGGCTAATTGAAATGACAAGAGACAATTTGTACTTACAAAATGAGAACAAAGTTCGAATGGATTGATTGCTTTGATTAACACATAAAGTAATATTAAAAATCAATTTAGTATGAAAAAATTATTTTGAAAGGATTGAAATGTATCGACTAGTTTCTTCAGTCAACTGCAGATCGAAACCTTAAAAGAGAATAAACAGATTAAATGGATCGAATGAAATTGATGGTTAGTTCAAAAATTGATTAGATTATCCTAAAAGAGAATAAAACTGATCAAATGAATTGGATGAAATTAGAAAATTTATTTAAAAAATTGACTTAATTATCCTGAAAAAATAATGGATTGGATGGAATTGACGGTTTATTCAAAATTGACTGAATTATTCTAAAAGTAAATGAACGGATCAAATGGATTGAATGAAATTGAGAATTTATTCAAAAATTGGTTTGATTGTCCTAAAAAATGAATAAACTGGTAAAATTGATTGGATGAACCTGACGATTTATTCAAAATTGACTGAATTATCCTAAAAGTGAATGAACAGATCAAATACATTGAATGAAATTGAGGATTTATTCAAAAATTGGCTGGACCACCCTAAAAAAAGGTAAATTGGTCAAATGAATTGAATGAAATTAATGATTTATTTCAAAATTGACTAAATCACCTTAAAAATAGGTAAACTGATCAAATGAATTGAATGAAATTTAATTTATTCAAAATTGATTGGATCACCCTAAAAAGGGTAAATTGGTCAAATAAATGAAAATGACGATTTATTCAAAATTGACCGAATTGTCCTAAAAATGAATGAATTGACCAAATAGATTGGATGAATTTGATGGATAATTTGATTAAATGAATTGAATGAGAGTTTATTGAATTGGCTACCTATTGGTAGTTTCAAAATTCATTGCGATGCATCAATCTATGAGCCTTCTAAAATCAAGATTTGGCCTCAATTATATTTATCGTCTCAACAATGTGAAATTTTTTGTGAATTTCTTCAAATTAATATCTTTTACGCAAAGGAATTTTACCAAATATGTTAAAATGGCCAAAAAGTGATTATTAGACGCTCATATTCCAAAAATCGCTCTATGAAAATGATCGGATCCTACCTTACCTTATGCACTACCCCTATGGATGGGTACAAAATGTAAACGTGCAAGTCTCCTTGGATTAAATATCCGAGACACGAGGTGGCTTATTCCTAACACGGGATCCCCTAAATGGCATTCCCTCTAAGGTTTATGCATAATGCCAATTTATCAAAGCGACTAAATATGCAGTATACAAATGAAACATGACCTAAAAGAACCCCCTTTTGTATGCCGGGGTGAGTCTAAATTGAAATGTATTCATGCTATAAATGCGAAACATTGAATTTAAACGTGTCATATCAAATAGGGTAGGCTCCTAGAGAGTACCATACCAGAACCCTTATTTTCTAGGGCTTATAAATGCAATGGAGACAAAAATCAAGAAAAGTTAGTTCAATCAAACAAATACACATAACACATTGTAGCAAAGCAATACAAAGAGAGAAAGCAATAAAAGAAAAAGAGGGGTTGGATCCCTCCACTCGTGAATAGTGTCCCTAATAGGATAAGACAGACTCTACCCTGGGTAAACTATCATGAATGCATGAGGTATTGGCTCACTAATGCATCTAGACTCGATAGGTTTTAAGTCCCCGAACCTTCAGACTTGGAAACCAAAGGTCATCAATCCCAAGGTCCTTTGTCGGTGGCTCGAGTGATTCCCCGGACATTGCTACGTGCACGTCGTGCCACGGCCACATGTCCAAGTGAATCTATCAAAATCCTCAATCTTCGACTAAAAGCTAAAGGCTATCAACCCAAAGCTTAAAATGGAAGATTGAGTGCCCCCTCGGATCATGCTACGCACACGTCGTGTCGCGATCACACGTCCAAGTGGGTCGCCTAATCCTAACAGAGAAGAGTGGCGTGACAAGCCACTAAAAGAAAAATAAATGAGGGATAAAAAATAAAACGTATGCACGTATGCCAGTGCTCGATTTGGAGGGGAGGGATCGAGAACCAACGTGAGGCTCTAGGGTAATATGCCCCCACCCAAATGCAATGCAAAGCGCGGGATAACATAAATAAACCATCCATCAATCCAATCAATCATACGCAAACAGGTGAGGGAGTGAGTTGATATGCGTGAAATGCAAAAATCCTAAAAATGCAACCCTAAACATCCAAATGCGATACATAAAAGGGTTAAAAAGAGAAAAGACAACTAAACCAAGTACTTGGACTCTCTAACGTCCCCAGTGGAGTCGCTAAGTTGTCGCGCCCCATTTTTCGCAATGGAAAAATAAAAATAAAAGAGGTGTTTATAAAAGATGTCATTTTATTTACAAACAAGTGAAAAAGGGACCTAAAATGGGACTTAAAAAAATGCGACAATTTGGGTCCAAAAATTTAGTCTAAAAGGGTTTTTTAGAAAAAGAGGAGTCGCCACTTGGTATGGAGTTTGGGTGTACCAAGTCACCCCAAAAATACTTTTTGATAAGAATAAAATAAAACCCTTTTGACAACTCCAGGTCTTCGAAAAAAAACAAGAGAAAATGAGTTCGGGAGTCACGGTTGAAGAAAGGGAAGGCAAAGGTTCGATGAAATCAAACCTAAGGCACCCTTTCAACCTAGTCTAAGCTAGTTGCGAGATTTAGTCAAAATTTTCCTAATCTAACCCTTAATTTTATCACATTTGGATGTTTCCTACATGGATGCAAATCTAAATTTATAAAAATATCGAAAGGAACAAAATGTTCATTCAAGAGTTTAATTGAACCAATCGTATTAATTGCGAAGGCCAAAATAATTCCTTGAAGGTGTCACGAGTATGCAAATGGTGAAATTAAAAGTAAAGAAAAGAAATTAAATTATATACATAGATATAAGTGATCAAAGAAAAAGGGAATGCAATATAAAGGGTACGGGAGGCAAAAACTCGTGACATAATTTCTTATACAGGGATTAATGGGATATTTAAACTAAAAAGTTATAATCACCCATTTCCCATGTTTGAAAAATAATTGTCCTAACATGAATAAGCAAATGAACTAACTTAAATGAGATGCAATTCTAAATGACATGATTAGTACCTATAGCGGGTAGGGGATAATACAATAAGGAATATCATGCAAATGAGAAAAGATCCTAAAAATGAAAATATGCATGAAAATGTAATGAATATCACACAAAGATGAATCTAACGCAATACGGCCTAAAGGGTCTAGCGTTGGACTAGCCCATTTCTAAAAATCCTTACTAGCGTTGGACTAGCAAGTAAGCGGAGGGAGAAGCCACGACTAGCGTTGGACTAGTGTGGTGACGCCATGCATTCTTAATACATAATAAGACAAGTAGGCATAAATAAAACAAATAAACACATAAGAGCACGTAGCACGTAACACATAAGCATAATATCTAGATGCAAAAATCCTAAAGAAAGCGGGTAAGGCACGTAACACATAAGTCACATAAGCACACAACCTATCTATTACATCGGGGAGCGCCTAACTACAATCTAAAAAGGGGAAATAAAATAAAACAAATCTAATTATCCTATCTATTACATTTTTTTTGAGGTATTTAAATGCCTCTCGAATCATTATAAAAATTAACTAAACAAATATAATATAAGAAAATTTAAATAAACATTTAAATCCAATAAACAAAGCATATAAAAATATATAAACACATAGGAACACATAGGAGCACATAAGAGCACGTAATTGACATTGAAATAATAAAATAGGAGTACCTCCCGTTTGAAGTGGTGACTAAAGGGAGTCAAATTGTCCTATTTATACTCACAATGAACAAAGGAATCATGGCACCAATTTAATTGAAAAAAATAATAATAATAAAAGTACTAAATTCACACTAATATGTCAAACGTAAAGAAAGTTAAGAAAATCTAAAAATTACAAGTTAAGTATATTCCATAATTAGCTATTAAAGAAAGAAACAATCATAATAAAGAGAGTCAAAATTCATTAGGGACTGAATTGCATAAATTGAAAAACTTTTGGGGACATAAATTATATTTTTCCAAAGTTTAGGGGCCAAAATCAGATAAAAGATAAAGTTTAGGGACCAAAGTGCACTTAACTTAAGGACCTAGATGAAAGGAATTTAAAATGTTCTGGGCCACAGTGAAAATACTTGAAAGTACAAGGACTGATATGCGAAAATGTTTTCTTATTCCTTAACAAATCAGGCCACTGGGCCATCATTTTGATTTCTTTGGGCCAAATATTCCTAAGCCCACCGAAAATCCAAGAGAAAGAGCAGGCCAGCCTATCTTTTTATCCCTTAAGCCCAGCCAAAAAAAAACATGGGCTCCAACCTCCTAGCCCAACCGAAACCCAAAAGAAAAAATAAAACAAAACCCATCCCCAAAACCTAACAAAATAATCACAAACCCACCTAAAAACTAACCTTAGCCCAAACCCCTTTTTTCTTTCTTTCTTTCCTTCTTTTTTTTCTTCCTTTCTCCACTTCCAGCCGTTTCTTTTTCTCTTCTTCTTCGGCCAGCTGAAGGAGCTTCAGCTGGCGGCCATGGCGGCTGCCGGTGGCGCCGCCGCCGCCGACCGCCACCGCCGGCGACCTTTCCGGTCACCAAAATTTCTCAAAATGCACCTCCCCACTCCATTTTTCGCGTAGATTCCATTTCCGGAGTTAGTTTTTACAAAAAATAAGCCGAAAGTGGTCAAAATGCCAAGAAATCAGTTCAGTTTTTATTTTTTTAAAACCCTCACATCTTCACCAAAAGTCATAAAAATTATGCCAAAACCCTCCTGATAACTTCTACAATACAACTATAATCTTAGTTTGACAAGTAAACAACAACAAAAGGATGCATTAAATCAAAACAGCCCCAAAAATGAAGAAAATTATTCTAATGCTTTTAAGGCTCAAGAACTCCCAAAATTTTGGGTAACCAAGCATTTTCAGATCTTTGCTAGCTAATGGTCTTCCATTTAAGCAAAACATACACGCCAAATTCGCTTCTTTGGTTCATTTTTTCATTTAGACATTTTTTCAAACATTTGGCATGCATTCACAGCACCGTTTCTTTTTTTCCTAATTTTGTTCAGTGACCCATCCCAAAATTTCATCCATACAACACCAACAAAAACCAGCAAAAATAAGCAATAAAAAGGGTAACCACACATACATTCAATCTAGTTAATTAAAAAAAGAAAAGCTGGAAAAAAAGGGAGATAAATACCTCAATGAAGAGTTTGGTCCCTTTGCCCAGATTTTTTATGAAATTGCCAAGCTCCAATTCAACCGATTGCTGCCTTGTTGTGTGCAAATGTGTTGGAAAAAATTTGGGAGAGAGGAGAGCCGAGAGGGAGAGAGGAGTTTTTCTCTTTTTTTTCCTTTCTTCTTTTCGGTCCAGCCCCAAGAAAGAGCCAAGAGCCTCCTTTTTTTTTTGTGTGTTTTTCCCCTCCTGTTTCAAGAGAGAGCCGAGAGAGTCAGGAGTCCCTTTTTTTTTTTTGTTCCTCTCGTCTGATCAAGTGAGCCGAGAGGGATTTTTTTTTTTGGGAGGAAATTGGAGTGTTGGTCTTGTTTTTGCTTCTCCGTCTCTTCCCCTGGGTCGAACCGAGAGAGACTTGTAGCCAAAAAAATGGAGTTTGTGTGCTGAATCTTCCAAAATGATGATTTTCTGTGTCAGAGCCGGAAGAGTGTATATTCTTGAGCCCCCAAAATGCCATTCCTTTTTTTTTTGTCAGTCCCCCCCCCGAGAATAAGGAGTGTGTTTTTGTATCTTGTGTGTAGCGAGGAAAAAAGGGAATATGGCAGAGAGATTTTTTTTTCAAATGGGTTTGTTTTTTTTTTGTTTTTGTTATTTTTCTTTTCTTCTTTTGTTTTTTCTAAACAACCTGTAAAAATAAGAAAAATGCACATTAAAATGCTACAAAATAAATAATTAATTAAATAGAAAAATCTTGAGAAAATATTAAAAATTGACAAAAATTTGGTGTCTACAAAAAGTAAATTAATAAATTTATTAATAAATGAAAAGGAACAAAGTTCAGAAGATGACTATTATAATGATATAAGTACTTCAGAAAGTGAAGAAGATTGTAACTGCTCAAATAATCCAAAATACATTAATGTAATAACAAAAAAGGAAGATAAAGAGTTTTTATTAGATATGATAGAAAAAATTGAAGATCCTTCAGCTAAAAGAGAATATTTAGAAAGATTAAAAAGTTTAATTATACAAGAAGAAAAGATGCCAAAGATAATTGAACCATTTAGTATTTCAAAACTATTAGATAAATACCCTAATATAAATAATATTAAAAAAGAAACTACTAAAGATCTTCAAACAGAAATTAATAGTTTAAAGATTCAAGTAAAACAATTACAAAAGGAAATTATAGAATTAAAAACTAAAGATTTAGAGATAGAAACTAAAATGACATTAATAGAAAATCAATATTCTACTTCTATTGTATGATCTAATATTGATAATTCATCTTGAAGTGTTAAGGCATTATCCCACTAATTTTTTAATTGTCCAGTAAATCCTGATACTAGTAATGTTGCAATATTTCTTTCTTGAATATTTTTTAAGAACAAATCCAAATCAGCAATCTGTAAAAGGAGTTAATACTCCCACAACTCCACAGAAGAAAGAAAAAAGAAAAATCAAGCAGCTCGGCAGCAGAGATAATTGCAAATGATTTCTTAATGAAAAAGATGATGCAAAATCCGGAAATACTCAAAGAATATCTGAATTATCTGCAAAATCAAGGTAAAGAAGACAAGAAAGACGAGTCAGCCGGGTCATCATCGGAATCTACTTTTGATCCTTTTGGTGCTCCATGTGCTCAAGACCCGACAGACTTTTAATAAAGTTGTCGGTCAAGTTCACAAATGCTGATTCAAGATAAGATAAGAATCTCGGCACATAGCTTGAAGTTAGCACAGATTAAAAAAAAAAAGACAGAGAAAAATAATTGAATACTACCAGTAAGAGAATCACTCCACTTTGAATTATAATGAAAGGAATGGCAAATGAATATATTTTGGAAGCACACGTGATGTTGGAGGTTATATCAAAAAGCTACAAATTTTTGTTAGGATGATTTTCATGATTACATGACCATATAAATGTATTTTCACAAAAATTGATTCCGTCCCTACCCTTGACTTGATCTTTAATTCGTGAAACAGAGTTAAGGCTTCTGGGATCCCTTCTGATGAGAAAGTGAAGTTTGCATATGCAATCAACATAAGAAAGCTAGTCAAGCCACCACTACCAGCAGGATACTGGGGAATTCTGACCAAGGCTGAAGACCATGTCGATCAACCGATATATAAAACAGCAGAATTGATCAACAAGAGCAAATACAATGTATCTGATGAATATGTTCGATCATTTATCGATTTTCAGGAGCTAAATTATCATGAAGGGACCACAGTAGGAGCAAAGGCGAGTGGAATTACTGATTGGAGACACTTAGGCCATCCACAGTGGACTTTGGTTGGGGAGGTCCTGTTACAGTTTTTCCTCTGTCAAGAAACCTGCTTGGAAGCGTTGAGCCCCGTTTCTTTTTGCCCTATTCTTCAGCAAATGAAGGGGAAAAGGATGGTTGTAAACTTTCTGTGTGTTTGCAAGAACATGCTGTTTCAGGTTTCAAAGAAGACATGAATAAGTTGAAGAATTTAGAGCCTGGATTCCTTTGAATGAAGGGTTTCTTGTTATCTTTGTCTATGTTCCCGTCAAATTGAAGAGGTTTCAACTTGGTGAAATTGGCAAACCTTATAAGGGTCTTTGGACAAATGACCTTTTGCCTCAACATTTTCATTTGGTCCCGCAAATAAATGGGGAGTTGAAGGCGAACAATTTTTAGTGTATGTCTAGTTATAAATTCAAAGTCAACAGGCTAAATACTCTCTCTGCAATTAGACATTAGATCAACATAATGCAAATTTTACAAGTAAAAGTTACTCGCATGTATGGCTACGGGACTGAAATCCTGATATCATACCAATTAAGAAACGTGTTGATGACACAGGATTTGGGTCAGTAAAGTATTGAGAGAAGCAATCAAACAACCAGAAAGACAGTCAAAATTGCAAGTTCAAGTTCCCAATAGGTAAAAGCCACAGAAATTAGTAATCAGATTTCAAGAATCATAAAACCCCCAAAACTCAGCAGCCAAATTAATTCATTAGCATCAATCAAATCAAATGTAACCCTAATCAGGTAAGAACAAACTAAAACAAAAGCAACCCACAAAAATTCATTCAAATCCAACTTCAAGAATCTACACCAGTAACTCTAGACAATTTTTCAAAGGAAAAGGGAGGGAAAAAAACTAATAATAGACTATCATACCTCTGGAAATACTTAAGGAGTCTTCACCCTTGTTAGAGATGTTGTTGCGGGAACGGGGATGAGATGTCGCTGGAGATGGTTTGCCGAAGAAGGGATTGGTTTGCCTATGAGATGTCGCTGGAGATCGTCTTTTATCGCTGCCGCAGAAGGGATCGTCTTTTATCGATGGTTTTCCGTTGAAGGCTGTGAAAGAAGTCTGATTTTACTAAAGGAATCGGTGTAACTTATTTTTCATCAGAAATCATTTTCCCAAATTAAATTGCGTCCAAACAGTGGAATGTTTGGAAAAAATGTTTTCCGTCCAATTAAACGGACCTTACTCCTGTATATTCGAGCCGGAATTGATTAAAAGCTATTATCACTTTACTTTACCGTACCATTAAATCAATTTAACGAGTTAAAGACCTTTAATCATGTATATTTTCCCGCAACTGGAGCTAGGATTGATTAAAG
This sequence comes from Coffea eugenioides, assembly GCF_003713205.1. Classification (NCBI taxonomy): domain Eukaryota; kingdom Viridiplantae; phylum Streptophyta; class Magnoliopsida; order Gentianales; family Rubiaceae; genus Coffea; species Coffea eugenioides. The sequence continues at coordinate 38,152,263 of NC_040039.1, forward strand.
GCTATTATCATTTTATTTCTCTTTAATGTTTGGTACCACTATCAATTTCTCTCTTAACATTATTATCTTTTAGTCGTTTTACTCCAAAATTAACGATCAAACTTAACGAAATTTGTTAATTGAAGTGAAAGACATATTTAGCTCTTAAAATTACTATCTCTTTACTCTCATAAACTATAGCCTCGTTATCAATTTACCCCCTGGAGTTATGTATTAGGCAATTTACCTCGCCATTAAACCAACTTAGCGAGTTAAAGAACTTTAGAAAAACAATAAAAAAATTTAGAGTGACTCTTCTCCTTTTATTATCAAGAAAAAAGTCAAAGTGTTAATCTCTTTTTTCTTGACAATCTTATTAATATTAAAAAAATAGAAAGATGGGGAGAGGGAGGGTGAGGGGGGAGAGAGAGATAGAGAGCGAGAGAGAGAGAGAGAGAGAGAAGAACTCAATTCTTTTTTAAAAAAATAAAAATAAGAAAGAATTAAATACTTTTATTATTTTAAAATTATTTCACTTTTCTATTTACCATCAAATTCCAATCATAATCCCAACAATCTTAAAATAATACGATAATGTTAGACTCTATTTTGTTTTCTTTCCTTCCAAAATCTAATTTTCTATCTCCTTCTTTCCTATCTCCTTTTCTTTTTCTAGTATTAATAAGTGTGAAAATAATTTTTGAGAAAAAGATCTCTTAAAGTGAAAAATAAGGAAGAATAATCATTCCAACTTTTTATTTTTAATTACATATAAAAAAGAAAAATATATTTAAAATTTTTTACCATACTAGTTAAATTATCGATGAGATAAAATATTTAGAAAATAATGTTAGGAATTAAAGCGATTGTATCACTATAATTTCAAGAGAAAAAGTGATAATAACAATGTGATAATGCTATAGAATAAAGGGGTATTTCTGTCCAAAAATTCTTAACATGTTGAGATGAATTATTTATGGGGATGAAGTGGCTAAAAGATAACGTTAAGAAGTAAATTGACAGTAGTTATATAGTTTAAGGGGGTAAAGTGATAATAACCCATGATTAAATAGTCTAATGGCTATTTACTTAAGCCCAACCGTTAAATCCATCCCACCCAAGCTCACCCAACCCAACATCACTGTCATTTGTCATATGTTTTCACTTTTATTTCATCCATAGAATTAGGGTAAATTTCACAAACCTCCCCTAAAGCTTTACACAATTACAGGTAGCTCTCCTCAAATTTAAAAAATTATATTTATCTCCCTTACTTTTACTTTTTAGGTAACAAAACCTCAAATGAGATAAGCAAAAAAAATGGTGTGAATATCCTAAACCATCCTCCTGGATTATTTTTTAAGTTCAAAATTACCTCTACCATCTCCATTCCTTTATCACTACCGGTCACTCCACACTACCATCTCTCTAGCTCCTCTTCCACTAGAAAAAAAAAAAAAAAGACTGCAATATATGTTGAACATTAAGCCCATGTTCCATCCACTAAGCCTCCTATAAGTTCTCTCTCTCCCTCCAATAGTCAATCTATCAAGACATCAGGCTACCTATTTGATTCAATGTTGCCAAATTGTAAGGAAACATACTAGCGTTGTTTCTTTCTGGAACTCCTACATGTTTTTATACTTTTTAACGAAATATAACAATCTAACTTAAGACTCCTAATGGTTTCTTTTTTCTCAACTTTTTCGGCAGAAGTGGTGTTCGTTCATTGAAATGATCTACATGTGTACTGCAAACTGTTAATGTAACAGTTGTTTGGTCTCAATGCTACTTGTTGTAGGTAATTTAGCTAGAGGAAAAAATGAATGAAACTTTCAAGGTCCAGGCTACTCATTTGCTACTTGGAGAGTGGATTGTGGAGTAGTCACAAAGAAAACAACAAAAATAATAGTTTTGTACCTAGATTTCTAAAAGTAACTTTTTTTTTTTGTAAAAAAGGCAAACTATTTTTTTTTACCTTCCAAGTGAAAATCTATCCATAATAGTCAAATTATGAATCTTTTAAATTATTGTTGTGGAAGCATTGATTTTACTTACATGTATCTTCTCAAATACCATCATATTCAATTTTTAAATCTAGTATTTGACGTTTCTCTCAAAATTGTAAAAGAATATGTTGTCCCAATTTACTTTTGAATGGTTGATATAATTCTTAATCGTTTTTTCTTAACAGCATCGAAGTTACACAAATCTAAAATGTGATATATGTATTAGTATATATTTATAATCAGATGAGGGTTAGGTTGAATGATAAGAGGGACGGAACTATAAGTTGGAGATTTTGGATTTAAAGACAAGTATATCCAGAATCAAAAGTTGTAAGAGACTTGAATTATTCAAGAATTTCATGGGAAAAAAATTTAAAAATTCCTTATTTTGGAAAAACATAAGTCCTCACCCCATGAGTTTCCTCATTTATTTGGGAAAAATACTTCTTGTGCTATTTTTAGTTAATTCCCCAATATTTAACTAAAAATTTTGCTACCCTTAGATGATTAGATGGTTAAGATCAAAACTCATAAATGATTTATATGGTAATTTGTAATTAGTTGATTTACAAATGCAATTTTTTCTTCTTTTTTTTTTTTTCCTTTATATCTCAAAATCATCAAATAGAAGTGAAGGAGAGAACCCTTATAAAGTACACAAGATTTAGAAAGAAATCCATAATTCGGCATCTAATCTCCCAACTAAACAGTAACTTATTGACAGTATATTTGGGAATATTTCAGTAGCGCATAGAGGTATAAATATTCCCCTCTAACTAGACATTTATTCCCTTGCATCTCTAACAATTGGATCAACCCCAAATTGAGGAGGATAGACAAGATTCTTGAACAACTTACATTCATACATAGCCATACACAAAGAATATCTCTTCATAAGTTACTTCTCACATAACTAACAAATAAAGTCATGAGAGCAATTTTGAATCATTTATTGCAGAATGAGACTGAAAAAGCTCTGTTGAACTATCTAATTAATCACCAAGCTTTCACTTGATATGGATCAAAGGAACTACAAAGAAAGGTAGATAGTTTCTTGGAATTACAATTCTATGTTTTATTGGCATTTTAATACTCAATTCTAAAATACAATGTAGTGAACCTAGTTATTTAGAATTACTGTCTAAAATGCCAACAAAGGACAAGACCCTAAACCTTATGTATCATGTTAGAGGTTAAATTTTGAACTAACACTAAGACTACATTGAGCTAATACTTTAACATTCATCACACTTTTCCAATCTAAAACTTCTATTGCTATCAAAATTTAGACTTTTAGGAACTAGAAGGTTAATTAGTCCTCCCACCTAGGATCTTCTTCGTTTTTTTTTCCTTTTTGTTGATTTATAAAATTTTAGAACAAGAATTTATATCTTCATTATAAATATGTGGCTAGTTAATCATAAAAATGACGATGAACATATTTGGCCAATAGAATTCTTGTAAAAGTTTGTATGAAAACCAAATTTGGTAATTCTGAATAGCTTATATTAGGTCCAAAGCAATCTAAGGGGGGTGAATTAGGTTGAAAACATTAAAGCAAGTAAAGGCCAAATTTTTACTCAATTATTCAACAAAAATAACTTAAGTAAATAAGCACTCAAGCACACATAATAACAAGAGATATAAGCAAATTAAACTACACAAACAATTAACAAAAGAGAGCAATAAAGTAAAAGGATTGCAAAGCAATCAAACTCCAAAACTTCTTTTAAACTTGAAGTTGAATTAGCTAAGTAGTTTCTTCAGTTAATGATGACAATAACCAACTTGTACAAGTGAAAGCTCATTCCATTACCCTAAAAATCATTAGTTAATCCAAAGAGTTTTACAACTCTCATAACTAACCACCAACTAACTACAAATTGAAAGTTCATCCAATTAATTGAGAACTACTTTATAAGTGAGGGTCACCTTCATAAGGGTTTTACTTCTCCTCTTTGAAAAAACTTATAAACTCAAATTTTTCCATACCTATACAATAATCAAAGTATATTTCTATATAAATATCACACTTGAAAGCTTGTATTTTGTGTAGGCAAAATTCCCTCTTCTTCTCATATTTGAGGGTATTTGTAGGTGGTGAAATTTTGCCCTAAAAGCCTTTCCAACAATCAAAAAATTAGTTGTTGATAAACTAGTCGTTGGAACTATCGGACGCCTAATATGAATTCTTTGTGTCCAACACTCGATCAGATGTTCGATCCAAATCTTCTGCATCTAACAAATGCGTTCAGACGCATCTCATCTGTCAGTTGTTCAAAAAATTGAGAGTAAAGATCGATGCATTCTAACTTCCTTTCGGATGCATTTGTTAGATGCAGAAGATTTGGATCGAACATCTGATCGAGTGTTGGACACAAAGAATTCATATTAGGCGTCCAATAGTTCCAACGACTAGTTTATCAACAACTAATTTTTTGATTGTTGGAAAGGCTTTTAGGGCAAAATTTCACCACCTACAAATACCCTCAAATATGAGAAGAAGAGGGAATTTTGCCTACACAAAATACAAGCTTTTAAGTGTGATATTTATATAGAAACATACTTTGATTATTGTATAGGTATGGAAAATTTTGAGTTTATAAGTTTTTTCAAAGAGGAGAAGTAAAACCCTTATGAAGGTGACCCTCACTTATAAAGTAGTTCTCAATTAATTGGATGAATTTTCAATTTGTAGTTAGTTGGTGGTTAGTTATGAGAGTTGTAAAACTCTTTGGATTAACTAATGATTTTTAGGGTAATGGAATGAGTTTTCACTTGTACAAGTTGGTTATTGTCATCATTAACTGAAGAAACTACTTAGCTAATTCAACTTCAAGTTTGAAAGAAACCATTAGTAGTCTTAAGTTAGATTGTTATATTTCGTTAAAAAGTATAAAAACATGAAGGAGTTCCAGAAAGAAACAACGCTAGTAAGTTTCCTTACAATTTGGCAACATTGAATCAAATAGGTAGCCTGATGTCTTGATAGATTGACTATTGGAGGGAGAGAGAGAACTTATAGGAGGCTTAGTGGATGGAACATGGGCTTAATGTTCAACATATATTGCAGTCTTTTTTTTTTTTTTTCTAGTGGAAGAGGAGCTAGAGAGATGGTAGTGTGGAGTGACCGGTAGTGATAAAGGAATGGAGATGGTAGAGGTAATTTTGAACTTAAAAAATAATCCAGGAGGATGGTTTAGGATATTCACACCATTTTTTTTGCTTATCTTATTTGAGGTTTTGTTACCTAAAAAGTAAAAGTAAGGGAGATAAATATAATTTTTTAAATTTGAGGAGAGCTACCTGTAATTGTGTAAAGCTTTAGGGGAGGTTTGGGAAATTTACCCTAATTCTATGGATGAAATAAAAGTGAAAACATATGACAAATGACAGTGATGTTGGGTTGGGTGAGCTTGGGTGGGATGGATTTAACGGTTGGGCTTAAGTAAATAGCCATTAGACTATTTAATCATGGGTTATTATCACTTTACCCCCTTAAACTATATAACTACTGTCAATTTATTTCTTAACGTTATCTTTTAGCCACTTCATCCCCATAAATAATTCATCTCAACATGTTAAGAATTTTTGGACAGAAATACCCCTTTATTCTATAGCATTATCACATTGTTATTATCACTTTTTCTCTTGAAATTATAGTGATACAATCGCTTTAATTCCTAACATTATTTTCTAAATATTTTATCTCATCGATAATTTAACTAGTTTGGTAAAAAAATTTTAAATATATTTTTCTTTTTTATATGTAATTAAAAATAAAAAGTTGGAATGATTATTCTTCCTTATTTTTCACTTTAAGAGATCTTTTTCTCAAAAATTATTTTCACACTTATTAATACTAGAAAAAGAAAAGGAGATAGGAAAGAAGGAGACAGAAAATTAGATTTTGGAAGGAAAGAAAACAAAATAGAGTCTAACATTATCGTATTATTTTAAGATTGTTGGGATTATGATTGGAATTTGATGGTAAATAGAAAAGTGAAATAATTTTAAAATAATAAAAGTATTTAATTCTTTCTTATTTTTATTTTTTTAAAAAAGAATTGAGTTCTTCTCTCTCTCTCTCTCTCTCTCGCTCTCTATCTCTCTCTCCCCCCTCACCCTCCCTCTCCCCATCTTTCTATTTTTTTAATATTAATAAGATTGTCAAGAAAAAAGAGATTAACACTTTGACTTTTTTCTTGATAATAAAAGGAGAAGAGTCACTCTAAATTTTTTTATCGTTTTTCTAAAGTTCTTTAACTCGCTAAGTTGGTTTAATGGCGAGGTAAATTGCCTAATACATAACTCCAGGGAGTAAATTGATAACGAGGCTATAGTTTATGAGAGTAAAGAGATAGTAATTTTAAGAGCTAAATATGTCTTTCACTTCAATTAACAAATTTCGTTAAGTTTGATCGTTAATTTTGGAGTAAAACGACTAAAAGATAATAATGTTAAGAGAGAAATTGATAGTGGTACCAAACATTAAAGAGAAATAAAATGATAATAGCCTTTAATCAATCCTAGCTCCAGTTGCGGGAAAATATACATGATTAAAGGTCTTTAACTCGTTAAATTGATTTAATGGTACGGTAAAGTAAAGTGATAATAGCTTTTAATCAATTCCGGCTTGAATATACAGGAGTAAGGTCCGTTTAATTGGACGGAAAACATTTTTTCCAAACATTCCACTGTTTGGACGCAATTTAATTTGGGAAAATGATTTCTGATGAAAAATAAGTTACACCGATTCCTTTAGTAAAATCAGACTTCTTTCACAGCCTTCAACGGAAAACCATCGATAAAAGACGATCCCTTCTGCGGCAGCGATAAAAGACGATCTCCAGCGACATCTCATAGGCAAACCAATCCCTTCTTCGGCAAACCAATCCAGCGACATCTCATCCCCGTTCCTGCAACAGCATCTCCAACAAGGGTGAACACTCCTTAAGTATTTCCAGAGGTATGATAGTCTCTTATTAGTTTTTTTCCCTCCCTTTTCCTTTGAAAAATTGTCTAGAGTTACTGGTGTAGATTCTTGAAGTTGGATTTGAATGAATTTTTGTGGGTTGCTTTTGTTTTAGTTTGTTCTTACCTGATTAGGGTTACATTTGATTTGATTGATGCTAATGAATTAATTTGGCTGCTGAGTTTTGGGGGTTTTATGATTCTTGAAATCTGATTACTAATTTCTGTGGCTTTTACCTATTGGGAACTTGAACTTGCAATTTTGACTGTCTTTCTGGTTGTTTGATTGCTTCTCTCAATACTTTACTGACCCAAATCCTGTGTCATCAACACGTTTCTTAATTGGTATGATATCAGGATTTCAGTCCCGCAGCCATACATGCGAGTAGCTTTTACTTGTAAAATTTGCATTATGTTGATCTAATGTCTAATTGCAGAGAGAGTATTTAGCCTGTTGACTTTGATTTTATAACTAGACATACACTAAAAATTGTTGGCCTTCAACTCCCCATTTATTTGCGGGACCAAATGAAAATGTTGAGGCAAAAGGTCATTTGTCCAAAGACCCTTATAAGGTTTGCCAATTTCACCAAGTTGAAACCTCTTCAATTTGACGGGAACATAGACAAAGATAACAAGAAACCCTTCATTCAAAGGAATCCAGGCTCTAAATTCTTCAACTTATTCATGTCTTCTTTGAAACCTGAAACAGCATGTTCTTGCAAACACACAGAAAGTTTACAACCATCCTTTTCCCCTTCATTTGCTGAAGAATAGGGCAAAAAGAAACGGGGCTCAACGCTTCCAAGCAGGTTTCTTGACAGAGGAAAAACTGTAACAGGACCTCCCCAACCAAAGTCCACTGTGGATGGCCTAAGTGTCTCCAATCAGTAATTCCACTCACCTTTGCTCCTACTGTGGTCCCTTCATGATAATTTAGCTCCTGAAAATCGATAAATGATCGAACATATTCATCAGATACATTGTATTTGCTCTTGTTGATCAATTCTGCTGTTTTATATATCGGTTGATCGACATGGTCTTCAGCCTTGGTCAGAATTCCCCAGTATCCTGCTGGTAGTGGTGGCTTGACTAGCTTTCTTATGTTGATTGCATATGCAAACTTCACTTTCTCATCAGAAGGGATCCCAGAAGCCTTAACTCTGTTTCACGAATTAAAGATCAAGTCAAGGGTAGGGACGGAATCAATTTTTGTGAAAATACATTTATATGGTCATGTAATCATGAAAATCATCCTAACAAAAATTTGTAGCTTTTTGATATAACCTCCAACATCACGTGTGCTTCCAAAATCATCCTAACATTTGGATGGAAATCTCAATCTTCTAGACAATATGATAGCCTTAACAAGATTAGATAACTGAAAACAGCCTGATATGAGTTTTACAGGTATCCCAGCACTACTAAAGGAAGTTCAAAAGCTTCAAATAACATCGTCATATGTTATTCTAAGTACAATGCCATCCAGACCTGATGGCCAATATATTGTCCAATTTTGAAGACAACTATACACGTGTTCATGAGGTCTTAACGTTTTAGGCTGGAGGAAGCATTGAAAGGACAACACATTAGCTATGACATCATGGATTACAGCTACTTAAACAGAAGGGAGCCAAGGTAAATTACAGAATA